>NW_005871417.1:437417-454610 GCF_000147115.1 Myotis lucifugus | reverse complement strand
GGACGGAGCATTATAATATACATGGGACTAATTTTCTTTTCATCTTTTGACACTTTTTTTTTTAAAGGCCAATATCAATATAAAAAAGACACCCGGCAATTAATTCCTTTCTCAAGAACACGAACCCCCGGCACCCACCCCACTTGTACCCGACATAATTGTTCAAACATGTTACAATTTCTGACCCCACATATGCTTGTTTTTGAATGTACTATTTTTTCACCTCACCTCCTTTTCCCCTTAGAAAAATTCCTGTTATCAAAAATCCTGTTTTATAGGTTAGTCATAGATAGTTTTATTAATGCCAGAAGGAATAAAATACAACTTGCTGAGCAAAAGCTTCCCATCTACACTGGGGCTGATGGTTTTGTCTTGAAGTCACACATGTCTTTATATTAAACTAGAGGTCCAGTGCATGAAATTCATGCATGGGTAGGGTCCCTAGGTCTGGTCAGTGATCAGGGCTAATCAGAGCCTCCCAGCTGCCAACCCGGGCCTTCCTTCCCCAGCTGTCGACTGCCAGTTGGGGTCTTCCTTCATTCTGGGCCGCCCCCTGGTGGTCAGCACATGTCATAGCAAGCAATCAGTCTCCCAGTCGAACTCCCGCGGGGACAATTTCATATTAGGCTTTTATATGCATACATATGTGGCCAGCAAAGAACTTTACCAACATGTAGTTCTAATCAAGACACTGAAGGTAGTGATGTTTCCTGTGGCAACAATGAACCCTGTTTTTCTCGCTCTTAAGGCACAGTTGTATTCCTTCATTCACTAATCAACAAAAATGTGTCAACTTAAGAAACATTCAAACCTGTGAAGAATTATTTTGAGTTTATTTGAGCCTAACTGTTGAAAACTTCTCAGAAGCAAAATCTCAACAGATTGAGACAATGCTCCAGAGAATGGCAGTTTTGCACCTTATTTTATACATTACAATCGAAAGAGGAGATATATGTGGGTTACATCAAATCCATTGGTGATAGATTATGGAGGCAGAAGAAAGCAAAGTTAGGGGGGGCACTTCTGGGATTGAATAAAAAGTAAAATGATAGACACATATTTCTTTTACGTCAGTGGGTAGAGGCTAGTTAACAGTCAACAATTAACCCAATGAGAATGAGAGGATATGTGCTTGTGCTTTGAGGGGTCTGGGAAAAGGAAAATTACTTTGACATTTCAAGGATATTGATACGGTATTTTGGACTGAAACATGCAGTGTTCCCCTGGGTAAGATGATTTCTGGGCTCTTTGTCCTTTGGAGTCAAAGAATGAAGCCACGGACGGAAGATAGTACAGCAAAGGTGTAAATTTATTGAAGAACTAGTACAGACTCCCATGTTAGGAGGGGGAAAGTGTCCCAATGAGTTCCTTTTTTCTAGGTTCATAAAGGCTACAGTTTTTGTGTCCTGATATACCTTCTGATTGGCCACTATTCCCCTTTGATTTGGTCACTATAGCAACTCCTCAACTCAAAAGTCAAATCTCACATGGGACATGTGAGGCCCTCCTTCTTTATTTTGTAAATATAGACCTTTGGCTATTCCCAGTTTCCTTATCTTATGGAAATGTAATTTCTGTCTTTCCCTTGTCTTATGGAAATGTAACTGCTGCCTCCCCCAACTTTCTTGTCTTATGGAAATGAACTTCTGCTGGCTTCCTGCTCCCTGTCCTATGGAAATGTAACCTTTTGCAACTTGGTATCCCTGTGTTTTTTCATGGACCCCCTTAATTTTAAAAATTCCCTAAACCTACCTTTTTCACCCCTAAAAATTCCTATTTTAATATGTTATCATAGATGCAAAAAGACAATATACAGGCTTTGTCAGGGAAGATACTGGCCTAGGACATGACTATCCACCATAAACTGTTTTTAGTTTAAAAAGTTTTAATTTCAGACCATCCTTTGTTGTTACTTTAGTTCCCTGAGTTTTCAAGGCCACCGTGCAGGCCTTGCCTGAGCTAGTCAGACTAGCATGTGGCTTCTTTTCATACACACATGTATTGAGTACCTATTCTGATGCTAGTGATATGGGAAAATTAGACCGGAATGCATGGTGTTCCTCTGAGCAAGATGGTTCCCAGGCTCTTGTCCAGTGGAGTTGAAGAATGAAACCACTGATGAAAGGTGGTATAGCAAAGGTGGAAATTTATTGAGAAACAAGCACAGACTCCCACGTGGGGATAGGGAAAGAGTCCCACTGAGTCCCTTTCCCTTTGGTTTATAAAGGCTGTAGATCTTTGTGCCTTTGTATCCCCTCTGATTGGTCACTATCCCCTTAGACTGGTTACCATAGCAACTCCAGAGCTCAAACCTCACATGAAGTAAGTGAGGTTCCCTCTTTATTCTCCCTTATTATTTTCCTATTCCCTCTGGGCTTTCTTCTTCCCTCTTTGAATGAGAGGCTTCCTTCCCTTTATTCTGTAAATGTGTACGTTCTGCTGCTCCCAGCTCCCTTATCTAATGGAAATGTACCTTCTGCTGCTCCCAGCTCCCTTATCTTATAGAAATGTACCTTCTGCTGCTCCCAGCTCCCTTATCTTATAGAAATGTACCTTTTGCAGCTCTGTAACCCTGTGCTTTTTCCATGAATTTCTTAATTCCTAAAATTTCCTAAACCTGCCTATTTTACCCCTAAAAACTCCTTTCACTAGTGCTACATGAGGATCATGGGTTATATCAGAGAACAAAACAGCCAAACATATTTTTGCCTCATACTGTTTATATTTTAGTGAATAGAGTAGGACTAAAAGGGACTAACATGACAGTGAATTATCTAGTAAAATAGGTGGGAGTATGTGTTTTAAAAAAATAGAAAATAGAAAAATTCTGAAGGAAAAGTCTACATCCTATATAATAAGAGGCTAATATGCAAATTGTCCCCTCAACCAGGAGTTCCACCAGGGGGTGAGACCAGCCTGCCAACCCCCCAAGGCCCCTCCCCTCAACTGACCCCTCCCCCAATTGGCTCCCAATCCTGATTGGGGGCAGGGCCAGCCCACCAACTGCCTGCAGCCCCTCCCTCTGGCCAGCCCCACCCCTGATCACCCCCCACCATGACCAGGGGCAGGGCCAGCTGGCCAACCCCCTGCATCCCTTCCCCCTGGCAGGACCCCATCCATGAACAAATTCGTGCATTAGGCCTCCAGTTTTAAATGAGATTTCCAGGATCAGCCTCATCAATTGAAGGTGGCATTTGAACAAATTTGAAGTTGAAAAGGGAATTGACACAGATATAATGCCAGGTTGAGAGAATAGTTAGCAAGCACAGACTGTGAGATTAATACTTAAGAGCATTTAATTCACAATGAATTTGAAATGAACCAAATTCTAACACTTAAAATTATGGGCAGAAATGTTTCAAAGTATCCTATATAATAAAAGGCTAATATGCAAATTGTCCCCTTGACCTGGAATTTGACCAGCAGTTCGACCAGGGGGCAGGTCAGGCTGGCCAACCACCCTCGGCCCCTCCCCCTGGCAGGCCCCACCCCTGATCAGCCCCTGCCACTCCAACCAGGGGCAGACTGGCCAGCCAACCACTCATGGCCCCTCCCCTGGGCCAGCCTGACCCCCAATCGGCCCTCCTCACCTCAATTGGGGGCAGGGGCAGCCAGCCAATGCTTGTGGCCCCTCCCCCAGCCAGCCAGGCCTGATGAGGGAATGCCGGCTGGACCCCACCTATGCACGAATTCATACATTGGGCCTCTAACTTTTATATAAAATTTTTTTTGTATAAACAGTGTTTCTGTAAAAAGTAATATAACTTATTGAATAGAAATTTCATAATCTTCTATTATATGAGAAGGATAAAAATTATCCTCATGAATAAAAATTTTGTAAGTTTCTATTATATAGAGGATAAAAAAAAGATCCTACTATGTTCAGCTCACTTCTTGTAAAATAAAGAGGTAGACTGAATGGATAACTATTTTCAAAAAGAACATATGATAAATGCACTTCTTTTGACATTTCCATGTCTTAGTTAATGGCGTCTCCATCCTTACAATTATTTATAGATACAACATTGAAGTGATTATTTCAGAAGAGCCCTCTGAATATCCATTCTCATATAGTCAACTATAAAATTTCTAGATTTATAACCTGAAAACTTATCATATTTGCCCTTTCTGTTCTCTTGTCTAAAATATTCTCATCTGGAAAATTTTTATGTAAAAATATTACCAAGCAATTGAAAATAGCCTGACACAGAGAATAGAGAGCAAGTTTGGCCACCCAAGAGGATATGACAGAAAGTAAGAAGAGCCCTGGCCAGTTTTTCACTCAGTGGTTAGAGTGTTGACCTGAGGACCAAAGGGTCCAGGTTCAATTCCCGGTCAAGGGCATGTACCTGGGTTGCAAGCCCAATCCTGGTCTGGATTGGGGCGTGTGCAGGAGGCAACTGATGGATGTCTCTCTCTCATAGGTATTTATCTCTCTCTCCTTCCTCTCTCTCTAAAAATCAATGGGGAAAAATATATCCTCAGGTGAGGATTAATGAAAAAAAAATAGTAAGAGGAGAGTGGTGAGGACACTCTCATGCCTGGGTGTTCTACACATCGATGTGCAAACACAGGATCCTTTTTTGAAGAGATTATAATGCATATTGGAAAATACCAATGCACTGTTGGGATATTAATCAACAATCAAGGTATATACACAAAAATAGTGACATTAAAATTATGGATATATACATCTGTTTATAAATATAACATTATATATGCAATGTTCATTAAGTAAATTTAAGAACTAACATAATATGTTTCAGTGTACATCTTGGCAGAATAATGTGCTTCATAAACAATGAGGTAAAGTCTGCAGTGTTTCCTCATGACTAATATATATATTTCATAGTTAAAATATTACAATACAAAAATGCCCGAGTGCCAATTTCATAAATGAACATTGATTAAAATAAAATGTTAAAGTTTCTCTGAAACATTATGCAAATTCTACAATATAAAGGACAATTGGCTTAAAAAAAGGAAAATAGATGAAGAATATGTTTTTCTAGGTTTCTACTCATTTTACTTTATTTGTTCCACAGATAATCAGCACAGTCTTTGTTCTGGGAAATTCATGAGGGTGAAGTGAATTATGCCCGGGTTGGTACCAGTAACTCTAACTCTATGGGAAATTTGCCAAAATGTGTTGGAGAAAAAGGACCACAGAATGATTCTATTCATACACTCACTTATTAAAACAGTGTGACCTGTAGACTGGGTAGGTGATCAGAGGGTCATTTGATTATATATTCTGTTTGTTTGAATTCTAGCAGGTTTTATTAAAAGGAGCCACATATCATAAAATTTTAAAATCCATACATACATACATGCATTAAACCAAAAGTAGTACTTTGAGAATAAATAAGGAGGAAGAAAGTTATTTTATTTTACCCGCATCTGTGTCTCCTCTTGAACCTGTAAAATTGGTACCCATCCTGCAGTGGCACACCCTGACCCCAGAGCCATGAAGTTCTTGGAGTTTCAGGAACCTTTAGTTGTGAACTGCAACAGTGGGAGTTCTGGCAATTTGACAAGTTGTTGCTAAATTACCAAGGTGTTAAATAAGCCAGCATGCCTACTTTAACATCCTGCATCTCACTTTCTCTTTATCAAGACAGGCCTTATTTCTCCATGAAAAAGTTGCTTTAGTATAATTTCTTTAAAAAATTGTTTGCAGACTAACCTCATTTTCCATTGGTCACTCCACTCCTCTCAAACACGATATCAGGTTACTGCAGCACATATATAATGTAAAATGGAGATATGCACACTCATTTGGTGCACAATTATAATTGTATTAAACCCGCAATTCTTTGAATGTGAAAATAAGTAGGAGGGTGATTCTTAGGAGAAAAAGTGTAGCTGCTTTTTCTGGATCCCTCAAAGTGATTTAGATATCGTTGCAGGATATTGTTTCTCAGTTTTGGTAGCATATGAGAATCACTTGTGAATTTTTTAAAATACTGATATTGCTATTTTCGTTGAGCTATCTTTCTAGTGTTCTAGCTATTATAATGCTAATATGTGTAGATCTTAACAGAGGTTAATGAGTTGAAGAATTCAAAATGTGTTTATATTTTAGAATTAAAAAATACATATTTAAGTTATGACATAACATGTGTGTATGGGTATAACATGCACGTGTAATATGTCATGTTATCTCAAATACTATTTAAATAAAAGTCATTTATGGAGGGTGGCTCTATTTTAGAAGGCATTATTAAATTTATTATTTCTCACTATTTAAAATTCCTAGTATTCTACATAAAGATAAATTTATTTTGAAATTTATAAAGCTAATTTAGTATTTATCTATCAAATCCAAGATGCTGTTTGGTGTGACATGAAAATGAGATGGTTATAATTAAATATAGCTATTAAGACTTCTAGGTGCAGTATTGCAAATTCTTCTTATTAGCCTAGCTTTTTAAGCAAATTCATAAGAGCGTTGAACTTAGAAATGGGAGCTGTTTGAATGAAGTGCATTTGAAATGTCATTGCTAATCTCCCTCAGTACAGCCCTCATCAAGGTCAACCTTCTGCTTGCTTGTTACAACATGACAGAAATGCGGTACAACCATCCCAATGCTGTAATTGACCTTTAACCACAGGATAGTCACAATCCGTTTTAGGGATCTACTAATTCCGTGGCATGAATACCATTCATTTGTTTCAATAAATATTACTGATATCATGTATTGTGTGTATTTTTAAAATAGGTTGAATAATACATAGTGAGCCTTATATTTCATCCAAATGATATTACTGAATAGCAATATTCTAATGCATTCTTTTAAAATAAGATGTGTACAGTTGCTTTATGTTTCTGCAAGATGGGGAAAACAGAGGCATTAGAGTGTCCCTGAAGATATCCTTTGTATGTGTGCTAAGAAAACTTAAAATGAGTTCTATCCTCTTGACTAATATTTAAGTGCACAGTTCAGGACTGTTAACTAGAGGCACAATGTTGTACAGCAGATCTCTAGAGCTTAATCATGTTGCATAATTAAACCTTTATATTCTTGAATTATCACCACAGCAACTGCCCTTCTATCTGTTTCTATGAATGACCATTTTTTTAGATTGCTCATACAGGGCAGATCATACAGTATATGTCTTTCTCTGTCTGATTTCACGGAGCATAATACCCAATATCCATGTTGTTGTAAATGGTAGAATTTTCTTCAATTTTATGGCTGAATAATATTCCAGAATGTGTGTGTGTGTGTGTGTTTTCTTTCTCTATCCATTGCTAGAAACTTAAATTGTTTCTATGTCTTCCCTGCTTTGAGGAATGTTGCAATGAACATGGGAGCGCAGATTTATCTTTGATAATTTTTTAAATCAATATTTTGTGATTTTTCAGTTTACAAGTTTTTCACGTCCTTGGTTAAGTTTATTTCTGAGTATTTTATTCTTCTTAATGTTATTATAAATTGGATTGCTTTCTAAATTTCATTTTTAAATAGTCCATTAGTAATGCATAAAAATCCCATGATATTTGTGTGTTGACTTTATATCCTGCAACTTTACTAAGTTCGTGGATTAGTTCTAACAGCGTTTTGGTAGCTTCTTTGGGTTTTTGATATGTAAGATCCTATCACTGTAAGCAGATAATTTTACTTCTTCCTCTGCAATACAAGTACATTCTACTTCTCTTTCTTCACCTAGTAGCTCTGACTAGTACATTACTTCTAGGACTATGATGACTAGAAGGTGGTTAGGGTGGGCATCCCTACCTTGCTCCTGATCTTAGGAAAAGCTTTCAGGTTTTCACCATATTAGCTGTGGGCTCTTAACCTTTATTATGTTGAGGTACTTTCCTTCCATATCTACTTTGAAATCATTTATCACAAGAGGATGTGGAATCTTGTTAAATGATTTTTCTGCATCTATTGAGATAGTCATATGATTTCTATCTTAATGTGTTAAATTGTATTAGTTGATTTGCGTATGTTGAACAATCCTTGCATCCCAGGGATAAATTACATTTGGTCACTGTGTATGATCCTTTTAATGTGCTGTTGAATTCAGTTTGCTAGTATTGTGTTGAGGATTTTTTGCATTCATATTTATCATGATTTTGGCCTGGAATTTTCTTTCCTTGCAGTATCCTTATCAAGCTTTAGTAAGTGGTTAATGTTGGCCTCATAAAATGATTTTGCAAATGTCCTCTCCTCTTCATTTTATGAAAGAGTTTGAGAAGAATTGGCCTTAATTCTAATGTAAATATTTGTTAAAATTCATCAGTGAAGCTAAGGGGTTATGGCCTCTATTTCTTCATGATTTAGTCTGGTAGGGAATGATTCTAAAAATGTATGTATTTTGTATAGGTTATCCATTTTATTAATATATAACTAATTATTCGTAGTAGTCTCTTATGTTGCTTAGTAGTTCTATGTTATCAGTTGTAATGTCACCTTTTTATACTGATTTTGAGTCCTCTCTTTTTTTACTTAGTTTGTCTAGCTAAGGTTTGTTGATTTTGTGTATGTTTTCAAAAAAAACCTGTTTTGTTTATATTTTAGATTATAGTAGAATTTTATAATCGCAAAGATGAGTCCCTGAGAAATATCACTATACATATCATGACTAGTGAGAAAAAGTATGACCATGCATTTAACAACAGAAAGCAATGCCAACATAATGCAGGAGAGATTAGTCAATATCAGGACAGAGAAGATATATTTAACAACTCTGTTTATATCAGCCAAACTTGCTTTAATTAATGGTTTTTAGATCTTCTATACCTTTCTTTGTATCATATCTAGGTAACTGGCTGTTACTGTTATGAAATGAATTGAAAACTTAAGATTCATATTGAGAAATGTTTTATCTTCCTAAAAGCAAGCTTATTGTTCTATAGTAGAGAGTATAGCATTTTATACTTTCTTATACCTTAGTATAAAATTATTTAAGTATTATAAACATAAAAATTTTATTTACATCAGGTAGCAGTTAAGTAATAAGATGCTGAGGAATGAATGTGAATCTATTGATATGATAGACACATACACCTACACTCACACCTATAGCTGTATTTTAGTGTAGTTTTGTGGGGAGGGACATTTGTTATATCTGCTTTACTCTTCAAGTGTTTTTTTTACCAGTTAAAGAACTTTAAGAATATATTCAAGCAACCTATTTTAAACAGAAAATAGATTCTTATTCTCAATGTGTTATGATGTGAGAAAAGAGCTGTCATCAAGTTTCAATGTTTTCATTGTGTAGTCTTACATTTGTTTCTTAGAAAATATTATCATAAATTAAGTAGCACTAGCATCCTATATAAAGGCTGATGTGCAAATTGTCCCCTCAACCAGGAGTTGGACCAGGAATTAGACTGGGAGTTTGACCAGGGGGCGAGCAATTTGAACTGATGCACAAATTCCTGCACTGGGCCCCTAGAAGTAAATAAAAGTACCTGGTTAAGGCTGCATTTAAACACTAAACTGTAAAACATAAGGGATGAAAACATACTATGTTTCCTTTATGTAATGTGAGGCTACCAATTGTGTAGTACTACCGATTACAGAATTCCATTGTGTTAATGATGTGTTAGGTGGAAAACCTTATAGACCATGTGCAAAGCTGATGGGGAAATGGTGCATCCATCCTAGCCAGTCAGTGCATTCATTCTGCCATATTACTTGTGCTTAAATATGTTTAACTGATTCGTTTTTCTCTTTGTCAGTTGTGTTTGCAGACTATTACGTTTTTTGGGAAAAGTGATCTTAAAGCATCTCCTCAGTTCTTCTATAGAAAAGTAAATAGTACAACGAAGTGGGGCACCCATCAAAAAATTCCCCACACTGTGTCTGCAAATTATTAATACTAACAACTCAGTCACTATTTTTAAGGTTGAATGAGATGATATATGCAACTTTAAAACAGAGTATAATTTTAATAATTATATTCCTTTGCTGGAGATGTTTTGGTCTAGTCTTATAGGAGCACTGGCAAAAGGTAGAGGTGTGGAGGTGGGAGGGGAGGGTCCGAAGGAGACATAGATCTAGTTAAATACAGATATGGAACTCAAAATGTTTGGGATGTGAGTGGTCTAGTACCTTAAAAATTTTATTTTACTGCTGAATCATCTAGAGTTTCTCTTTACCCACTCACCCATCTTTTCAATATTACAGTTGAAGGTGATTACCTATAGAGTGTCTCAGACATTCTTGGGAACTGAAAAATTGAAATGCGACTGGGGAGGTAGTTTCCAGAATGCCTAGGAAGATGCATCAGTTGGCATAGAGGAATATCTCTCTTTCAGTGACAATTCTAGAGTAGCCAAACAACATTCCAGATAAAGAAAATATATATAAAAAGTGCTTATTTATGTTTAAAAAACTCATAGCAAACCTCATGAGTTTCTCGTTCTTTTTGAAAAAATAATAGTTATTTGGATGAGCAAAGAATATAACTGCAGTAGCAATTCTGAAATCTTGACTTTTAAAAAGTCTGTTCTGATGACAAGACTGCTGACATAACTCAGTGTGATCATAATTTTAGGCATTTCAGATACGGATACATGACATCTGGTTGCCAGGTAAGTGCCCATGAAATCAATCTTCCATGCTTCCTTTTAAACCACTAATGCAAGTTATCACTTTATAAAACTGTAATTTTTATGTTCACTTGGGTTCTAAATAAAATACAATCACTCCTTGAAGCAATGTTAGTTTTCAACTGCATCAGTCTGCTTGATGTTCTAACTACATACCAAACAAACTGATAAAGAATATCTGCTGCTCTTCTTTTTAAAATATATCTTTTGCTGTATCAAAATATATAAATCATTAAAAAAAGAAAAAATATATTTAAGAAGCTCTGAAAGGTAGTGAATAAGAGAATGTCTCTGAAACTGGAAATGTTCTATATAACTCATAGCTCTAGAAAATACCTTACTCATAGAATTTGTTGTAAGAACTCATCTATCAGATTTCTTAAAAGTATGCCTAGAATTTAATAAGTGCTATATAATACTTAGTAATTACTACATCTGTTCACCAATGACAGTGGCTGAAAATTGAGTTGCATTGGCATATCCACTTTCAGAAAATTGCATAAAGCAATATTTTTCATAATGCAGGTCATGATCTTTTATGGGTTCATGAAGGCAATTTAGTGAGTGATAATCCCATATTAAAAAGTAAGAAATATAATATAATATAATTAAATAGAATTTTTAAAAGTGTGTCGCATAATAAATAGATATTGATTTTTAATATTTTTTTTCAGATTATATTTTTACCTAAATCATAGGTATTCATGACATACATAGGTGCCTTAAAAATGTTTTTATATGTTTAAGTATAGATAAAATTCACAGTTCTAAGTTAAATCATCAATGATTTAATCTTTAACAACTTTGATATTCTTTCTAAAAATGTATTCTTCTTAAAGTCATCTAATTTTGTTTCGCAGAGCATTTTTAATTAATTGAAATATATAAAACTTTAAAGACACATTTAACATATTTATTTACTTATTGATTTATCTTATTACACAACACATTGATTACTTACAAAATAAATGTTGGGAAAAAGTTGCAGTAGGAATAAATCCTAAAATTTCATAGTAATTAAAAGAAAAACATTGCAAGTATGCATTGTTTATTTTCTTTCCAGTTATGGTAACTTAGAACTAGATTTCTGATTATTTGAATTCACAATCTATATCAACAACTTTTGGAGGTTCAAGGTATTAGTCTTAATTCTATTTTATTTACCTTTAAGATAAATTTCATTGATAGTAAATGGCAATGGAAGAGCTAGGGCTCAGTATTTTAGGGTCAACTTAATTTTTTTGTAGGGAGAAATGTTTCTTTTGTTTGTCCACTATAAATTGGATTATTGCTCTCTATGATCAGAAAAATGAAGAAATGTTACCAATCAATTACTCTATATTGTAATGTATCTAATAAAAATTATGAATACAAAACTGCTAGAAAATATAGTTTGTTAATTTTTAAAAAACTAAGACTTGAAATGACTAAATTGATTCAAAGTAACTTAATTGCATATCACTTATAAAAAGCGTCATTGTTTAAAATAGTACACCGGCCCTAACCGGTTTGGCTCAGTGGATAGAGCATTGGCCTGCGGACTGAGGGGTCCCGGGTTCGATTCCGGTCGGGGGCGTGTACCTTGGTTGTGGGCATATCCCCGGTGGGGGGTGTGCAGGGGGCGGCTGGTCGGTGTTTCTCTCTCATCGATGTTTCTAGCTCTCTATCCCTTTCCCTTCCTCTCTGTAAAAAATCAATAAAATATATTTTTTAAAAAAATAATAAAATAGCACACCGAAACCCAGCACTCAACACTGTAAAAGTGCCAGCACCTAATCCAAAATGGCCAGGCATGCAAACAAGAGGAAATTGACCTGCATACTTGTAAAGTCATTAGATCAGACTTAGCAATGACAAAGGTGATAGAACTAGTAGAAAATGGCTTTAAAATAACATTGTAAAAATAAACATGATAAGGAGAAAAATTCAAAAATTAAAACTCAAGGGAAACATGGAGTGATTAAAACTGCAGTGACTGAAATAAAAATGTCACTGGATGCAAGTCATAGAGAATAGACAATACGGGGATAAAAGATCCATGAACTTGAAGATATTATAACAAAAGCTCTCCAAAATTAAGGAGAGAAAATAAAATAGAGAAATCAGTGATCTGTGAGATATTATCAAGCTGTCTCAATTATGATTCGAGACCCAGGAGAAGAAGAGAAGGGAGCCTAAGTTGAAAAAAATTTAGTGTATGATTTTTTTTTTTTTACCATTTGATAAGAATTAGCACATCACAGTCCTATAAATTCCATGAACCCAAATAAGGATACACCTAACAAAAGCTCTGCAAAGCCACATCACAATCAAATTACCTAAAATAAACATTAATTAAAAAACAACTCTTAAAGACAGAGAAAGATAATACATTTATTATAGAAGAGCAAAGACAAGAATAACGAAAAACCTTTGTCAAAAAATACAGGCAAGGAGATGTTGGCATATTTAAAACATTAAAAGAAAGATACTGTCAACCATAAAGTTATTAGCAGCCAAATATGTTTCTAAGTAAAGCAAAATAATGGTTTTTTTCCTGTGGATATAGGAAGCTGAAATAATCCATATCTTAGTCTGCTCAGGCTGCTATCACAAAATACCACAGACTGAGCAGTTAAAAAAAAAAAAAGAAATGTGTTTCTTACAAGTCCGGAAACTTGAAGTCCAAAATCAGAGTGCCAGCAGGGTCAACTTGGTGAGGAGTCTTCCTGCTTGCAGATGATCCTCTAGTAGCTGTCTACTCCCATCATGAGGGAAATTGAGGGGGAAAGAGGAGGGAAATTGAGGGGGAAAGAGCAAGAGCCAGAGGGAGAAAGAGAGCTAGAGAGGGAGAAATAAAGATTCTGTTATTTTCTTATAAGGACGCTAATTCCATCATGAGGACCCTACATTCAGGACCTAATCGAAACCTTATTACCTCCCTAAGGCTAGATCTTCAAATACCATCACACTGGGGTTAGGGCTTCACTGTGTTAATTTTGTGGTGACAATTCAGTTCTTCATATACAGGCCTGCACTGCAAGAAATACCTCTACTTCATTCTCTGTATCAAGTCAGTTGATTCAGTCTGATTGATATGCCCTTCTTTATATATCATTAGTGGATTTATTTTTGTCCATTTCCAGTATAATTACCTTTGTTATCATCACAATCATTATGCTTAACTTCCTACATTCTCTTACACTCTTCCCTTCACTTATACCGACCCTTTCTTGTTACTACTTGGACACACTGAGGGGTTCTGATGCAAGGCTTTCCCCCACTGCTGGGGGAACCATTCTCCGGGATCTTGCCCTGGCTGACCTCTCCCAGTTAATCAGCTCATCAGCCATTTCTACTGGGGAGTGTTCTTGGTTATTGATGTTACTCACTCCCAGTTACTATACAGTATATCTTAATTGTAACACTTGCTACCATCTGCACTTCTCTTACTCATTTTTAATTGTTTATCTTTTAGTCTCAGTATTTGCCCTTCAGTAGGTAGCAGGTAGCAACAATCTTGTCTATATTTCTGTTCCTACAAAAATACCTTGGAAATAATTGCCGTTCAGCAAACAATTGTTGAACAAATTTTCTTAAATTACTTCAGTGTTCTTCCTGTTTCATTCCATTTCTTTTTATTTTTTTTGCTCTCTAGATTTGATACTTTTACTCCATTCTTTCATGGATTGATTGACAGGTTTTGAAACATAAATATGGTCATGTCATCATCGTACATCTGTGCATGCTGAATTGGGTTGAGCATCTTCTTCCTAGAAAACCCCATCCAGTATCACATGTGTATGTATATGCACATAGCACACATACACATGCACTTACATGCACATGCTATTTTGAGTTATCACCTCAGCTCCCCACTTACATGCAGCTCCATAGAGAATCTGTTCCTAAACTCTGCCTCACCAACCCCAGAGCACTCCTTACTTTAGAAGGTGACTCTTTATGTTCTCCCATAGGATCCTCTGTTTTACCTCCCGATGTAGAAATCACTTTGAAGTTTAATTGCTTGTCTCCACACAAAACTATAAGTTCCTGGAGCATGGATCCTTTTTATTTCCATTAGTTGCTTCTTGTTATTCTTTGTAGTTTGCATGTCATAAGCAATTAATGTTTAAGCAATGGATGAAAATACCCCAAGACTCTCTTTTCTTATGTCCTATTCTGGATCATAAGAAAACTGCTTTAATGAGATGTACCTGCTGTCATCCAAAGATACATTGTTCCTCACCTCCTTGCCATCATTGATGTAATTCTCTACATAGAATGCATACCTGTCCTTTTTCTCAGATATTTGATTAGTCTGAATTAAAAAACAAAATACTTCAAATCTGAATTAAGGCTTCATCCTTAGTTCTGTATCCATTTACTTATTGATAGTGAAGTGTTTCCTCTAAATTATTTACATATTAGTATAACACATTAATCAGTTATGATTGACTCTTTGCATTAAAATTATATTTTATTTCAAATTCTATTAGTTTATATGCATATATAAGGACTATATCTGCCATATTTAGCATAAATGACTGTATAAGTCATTTTTTGAACTCTGGTACTATCTAGTGCCTTTCTTATATAAAAGGAACCAAATACTCTTAATCAATTATTAAAATCAATGTTTCTAATTTTAGGTGATCATACAGTTGTCTGTAGTTCCTATTAAAAACAGCTTCCTGGGCAAATATGCATATAAAATCAACATCTCCACAATAAGTCTATTTCCAAGAAGTACTTCAAGTGAGTTTGAAGAAGAGAAAGATTAGGAAACATTGGGTTATTCTATTTCCTGCTATTGACAGAGTAAAAGATATCAATTTAATATAAAATCCACATAAAAGTCTAGTTCATTTATATGTTTGAACTTATAAATATGAACTCTACTGAGAGTTATAATGTTTTTAAATGTATTTGCTCTGTATATATTAAATGTAGCTTCTTTTGATCCACTTACCTAAAAATAAAGTTAAATTTCTTGAACTACTCTTGTTGGATCACCTTTACTCAGAAAAATATGATAATACAAATGAAATAGAAAAATTTGTTTAAAAAAGACACATAACTTAATATCTTTGAATTCAAATTCAAATAAATGAAAATTACATCCAATATAGCATTTTATTACTGAGGTTGTCTAGCCCTTTCAAACTAACCATTGAAAAGACTATGTTTAATAAGTAGGAATTTTCCTCTATGAATTTGTAAAGCTTGTTAAGAGCCTTGAAACTAAAAAGATAAACCAAAGAACTTACATACTTTTATGCATAGCCCATGGACACAGTCAATAGGGTAGGAAAGATCTAGGGGTGGGTGGGTAGGGACTAGGGGTGGGGGGGAATGGGAGATATCTGTAATACTATCTACACTAATAAAAGAGAAAAATGGTAATTAGCGTACGACCGCTACCCTTCCGATTGGCTAATCAGCGTATCCTTATGCAAATTAACTGTCAGCCAAGATGGCGGCCGGCAGCCAGGCAGCTGGAAGCGAACATGAGGCTTGCTTGCTCCAGGGACTGCAGACTCCAACGTTCCCCGCCTGACTTGCCGGACTCGAGCTGGCAGTTTGAAACTTTGTAACAAATATAGCCGGCTGGGATCTCAGAGCTGAAGTTATACATTGTTTCGATTATAGAACGGCAAACAAACCAGCAGCGGAAGCCTCAGAGCTAGAGCCAGAGCTAAAGCTGGCCCAGAAGAAAAAAAAAAAAAGAAAAAAAGGAGTGGTTGGGAGCTTCAGTCAAAACCCCTAGCCTGAAAGCAGCCCTCAGCCCCTCACCCAGACTGGCCAGGCACCCCCAGTGGGGACCCCCCCCTGAAGGGTGTGTGACCAGCTGCAAACAGCCATCATCACCTCATCCAGGCTGGCCAGGCACCCCAGTGGGGACCCCCGCCCTGATCCAGGACACCCTTCAGGGCAAACCAGCCGGCCCCCAGGCCTCTATCCTATATAGTAAAAGGGTAATATGCCTCCCAGCACCGGGATCAGCGGAGCCGTGAGGCCTCCTGGCACCAGATCAGCGTGACAGGGTGCAGCGCCCAAACCCCCTGATCGCCCTGCGGCTCTGTGTGTGACAGTGTGTGGCGTCCCAACCCCCTGATCAGCCCTGCTCAGTGTGTGACAGGGGGTGGTGCCCCAACCCCCCTCCCCCCGCCCACGGGCCCTGCTCTGTGTGTGACGGGGTAGAGCCATAACCTCCCCATCGGCCCTGCCCTGAGTGTGACAGTGGTGGCGCCCCAACCCCCTGATTGGCCCTGCTCTGTGGGTGATAGAGGGCGGCGCCCCAACCCCCTGATCCACCCTGCTCTGTGTGTGACAGGGGGCGGTGCCCTAACTCCCCTATCGGCCCTACTCTGTGCGTGACAGGGGGGAGCTCCCCAACCCCCTGATGGGCCCTGCTCTGTGCGTGACAGGGGGGAGCTCCCCAACCCCCTGATGGGCCCTGCTCTGTGCATGAGAGGGGGAGCTCCCCAACCCCCTGATGGGCCCTGCTCTGTGCGTGATGGGGGGGTCAGTGCCCCAACCCCCTGATTGGCCCTGCTCTGTGAGTGACAGGGGGCAGCGCCCCAACCCTCTGATGGGCCCTGCTCTGTGAGTGGCAGGGGGCAGCGCCCCAACCCCCTGAT
>NW_005871417.1:408358-437317 GCF_000147115.1 Myotis lucifugus | reverse complement strand
CGTCTCCTCCTTCCCTAGCTCCTTCAGCGCCCCGCACCACCGCTGGTCACCCACCATGTTCCATGATACCCCCTGGTGGTCAGCGCACATCATAGTGAGCAATCAAACTCCCGGTCTCCTGGTTGAACTCCCGAGGGGATACTTTGCATATTAGCTATATCTATATCTATAACGTTATAGATATATGGATAGATAGATATTTCTAAGTCTCTTTCCCTCTCCCTTCCTCTCTGAAGTCAATAAAAAAAAAAATATATATATATATATTTTAAATGAGTAATATTCATTTGTGGAATATAATGAACAACATAAACTGATGAACAAAAACAGATCCAGAGACAGAGAAGCATCTATCAGACCATCAAACCTCAGAGGGAAGGTAAGGTAGGGTGGGGGTAAGGGGGAGAGATCAACCAAAGGAATTGTATGCATGCATATAAGCCTAACCAATGGACACAGACACCAGGGGGGTGAGGGCATGAGTTGGGGGGGTGGGGGGCAATGGAGGGATAAGGACACATATGTAGTACCTTAATCAATAAAGAAAAATAAAATAAATAAATAAATGAGTAATATTACCGAATGCTTGTATCATGTTAATGGCCTGCCAGGCACTTTCTCTAAGAGTTTGACAAATATGAACATATAAACACCACACTAACACTCCAAGGTGATTACTTTTACCATCTCTATTTTCACTCACTGAGGAACTAAAACCCAGAGATCTGAGTGATTTACCCAGTTCACACAGCTGGATGGTGGAGTGGCTAAGATGTGTCGCTAGACATTTTGGCTCCAAAACTATGCCCTTAACCTTCTTACAGTACATTTATTCAAATCATTCATTGGTAAAATAATGTCAGATTATGTTTCATCCAAAATAAAAGATCAAACAGGACAGGGTGTGTGTGCTCTTTATAAGAAAGAGCTAAAATTTTAAAACCTTGAAAATGCAAGATGCTGATACCATATATGCTATAACATGGCAAAGTTTGAGGAATGTAGTAGTAGTAAATTTGACAGATGAATATTCTGGCACAATGGAAAATAAAAAATGGTAGTTGGATATTTCCAAATGTATTGAAGTGAACTGAGGATTTGAATGAACTAGTGATGCTGAATGATTTTTATGGAGTCATTTACTCTAAACAAGTTAGGCTCTTATTCAAGGGGTTGACAGTGCTGGCACTGAGACTCTGGAATAATCCAGAGCTGGGTTTGCTTCCCAGTCCAGTTACTTTTCACAAATCCAGGGAATTTCATGTTCCTCCCTTGGCCTGTCTCCTCATACCTATATTACCAATAGTATTTACCTCAAAGAGTGGTTTTCATTGCTAAAAATGTGAGTGTAAAATGCATAGCTTAAGGCCTAGTACACAATTAACAATCAATAAATGCTAGATATTATCATTAATTACAAGTATTTTTAATCAACAGTGAAACTATAAAATTATCATTAATTACAAGTATTTTTAATCAACAGTGAAACTATAAAATTTAATGATTATGCCCGTCCAGTGTGGCTCAGTGGTTGAGCATCAACCTATGCACCAAGAGGTTGCTGGTTGGATTCCTGATCCAGGCACATGCCCAGGTTGCAGGCTCGATCCCCAGTAGGGGGCATGCAGGAGGCAACTGATCAATGTTTCTCTCTCATCCATGTTTCTCTCCTTTCTTCCTCTCTCTCTAAAAAAAAAAAAATTAACAAAAACCTATTTTTAAAAAATTTAGTGATTATTAACCTTTTTTGGTTTGACCTTAGCACTTTATAGGTGTTTTAATTTAATATGCTTCTATACATGTATCCACATCTCTTTATATATCATATATGATATATATTATATATAATATTACACATATTAAATATATATACCCAAGGGTATGTTTTCATTAATTTTAGAGAGAGAGGAAAGGAGAGGGCGGGGGAGAGAGAGAGAGAGAAACATTGCCTCCCATATATTCCCAGACTGGAGATTGGGAATGAAACAAAACCTGGGCATGTGCTTTGACAGGGAATCAAACTTGCAAACCTTCAGTGCATGAGACAACACTCCAACCTACTGAGCCACACTGGAAGATAATGTATTTAGTCAAATTTCATCAAAAATCTGATGCAATAATGACAGATCTGGCAATGGTACCACTAAGAAGTCTGCAGGTATTAAGGTGATTTCAGATATTGGCCTCTTTCTTGGAAGACAGTTTTACTACAGTTTTCTAGCAGCTCAGACTACACATATAACCAACCAATTTACTCCTAAATGCTTGTTATATTCAAGATGCTCTATAGAACCAAGAGGATGCTTATATAGATACAGGGAGAATTTGTTTTAAAGAATTGGGTCATTCGATTGTGAGGACTTGGTAAATATATGATCTAAAGGGTGGGTCAGCTGTCCAGAGAGCCTGGAAAGAGATGCAATTCAATTTTAAAGGCAGTATTATGGGAGAAATCCTTCTTAGTCTGAGGAGGTAACTCCTTCAACTGATTGAATGAATCCCGCCCATGCTATAGAGAATAATCTACTTTTTAAAATATATTTTATTGATTTTTTACAGAGAGGAAGGGATTGGAATAGAGAGTTAGAAACATCGAAGAGAGAGAAACATCGATCAGCTGCCTCCTGCACACCCCCCACTGGGGATGCACTGGCAACCAAGGTACATGCCCTTGACCGGAATCGAACCTGGGACCTTCAGTCCGCAGGCTGATGCTCTATCCACTGAGCCAAACCGGTCAGGGAGAATAATCTACTTTCTTAAACTTCATTGATTTCAATGCTAATCTCATCCAAAAACTGTCTTCACCATTGAGCAGCATACAGAATAACATTGGACCTGATTTTGGAGCACGCGGCCCAGCTAAGTTGACACATAAAATTAATAATTATAGCTTCCCAATCCTTATAGCATATAATCTTCTAACCATCATTTTAGTGCATAGTGTTAAATTGAATAACATGTCTGGACATTCATTTGGGAGACATTATTTTTCTTTGCAGTGAACACTTTGGAGCCACAACTTCTTTCTCAAAAACCTACGTCCTCTATTATTTTCCCCATTACTAGAGAGGCTGTAATGATGCAATTGGGTAAAGTTAATTAATATTTTAAAATTACATACACATGCATATTTGGATTTCTAGATAAGTATGGAATTTTAATCAGTGCTATTGAGACTATACTTTTTACTTAAGTGAGTTACAATAGTAAAGCACAGAGAGAATCTTTGAGCTTTAGTGAATAAGTGCTTGTATTTGTTAGTGAGATTCAATTATGTAATTGTTCTGTTATGGTTTTTGCTTGAGGTTGTATTTTTAGTGAAAGCTGTTTGTTTTATTTGTACTGAAAAGCATATAAAGCACATTAGGTAATAACTTGGACATCAGTGTGTGTGTGTGTGTGTGTGTGTGTGTGTGTAATAAAAAAGCAGCAAGCAACAGCTAAACACACAAGATACTGGACAGGGGGAGGCAGTTCTGGGATATTATCAAGCAAAGTAAACATGGGTATGGTTGTTAGGCAGATTTAAGTTCCTGCCTTCTCCATTTACAAATTTCCAGATTTAGTCACCCTTATCTTCTTGGTACAGAGAGGGAAACATCCTTTCAAATGGAGATGTCCCTGATGAATGTAAATTTATCTTACAAAGGGTAACTTCTCCCTTTTTAGAGCTTTTCCTATATCTACTGTTTCTGAAAAATAATCAGCCTAAAATAATCCCTATGTCAAAGGGACATATTTTTGTGTGACAAGTTCTGCTCTTGTTCAGCATAATCAAAGCTCATTTACAAAAATCAAGTGATTTTGTAAATCCTATAAGCATTATGTTTTCCACCTCTTCTGTTTTAGGGAGCAAAATTATATTCAAAAATTAAGATTGTTTTGCCAGTATATAACACAGATTTGTTATTGGGGAAGTTGGGGTATCCCTTTCCCCCACTGAGTGCTGGGGTGGAGTCTGTATGATTTCTCAAGAAAAAGAATTTTCTGAGCCTCTCGGGGGAGGATGAGTGATTTTTACATGCATGGAATTACATTCCTGGCTTTCCTAAGTCCCATTTCTCTTCATCCAGTCCTGGGAAAGTGTTCATTGTGGTTCCAGTAGAGCTAAAAGCAAAGCCAGTATCCAGAGTTTCCTTTCCATATTGCAGCCGGGTCCACAGCATCAGGCTAGTTGCAGTCCATGAGTCTCCTTTGGGGTCCACGAGGCTGTGGGCCATGTGGGTGAATGCAGGCAGCAGGAGCGTAAGTGCCCCCCAAGAAATGAGTCAACTGAAAGGAACCAAGAGAGTGAATTCCTTTGTTCGGCGAATTAAGCATCCAAATCTTCTGGAGCTTGCAGTGACCACACCCATTCTGGCCAATGACCTCTGCCCCCAGAAGTGACCTTTACTAGTCCCCCAAGTTTACTGGGCACGGGTCTGTCTCTCCCCTACCTAGTCCCTTCCCCCGGTGATCTGCAGGGGGATAGACCAGTGGCTCCTGGAGTGTAAAGCTGCAGCTTCCTGGCAAAGCTGCCCTAGTGACATGCCTATAATTGTTGGCCTTCCCTTTGCTCCTTTCCTGTTGTTAATAACTAGGTTAATTGCAATGGCATCAAATTCACTGCAGAAAGTATAATGATTTCACAAGCCAATAATAGCAGGCAGGATAATGTCTCCTAATAAGCCAATAAAAAATAGCATTCTTCAAAACAATGAAGGATTAATTACACTATTGTTCTAGGCCAGGGGAGATTAAAAAAAACAACAACAACACTAAAGTCTGAATTTAATTAAGGTGTAACTTGATACTGGTTGATCCTAGGGTGAGACAGCTTAGCCCACAGAGAGCTGACATCCAGCTGCCAGAGCAAAAAGTAAAATTTCATTGTTACCATAGAGCACCTTGCTGGGGCACAATAGCACCAATGCTGATAGGCAAGCCAATTTCATTTGCAGGATCGCTGCAGGTGTGCTTGCCCTGGCAGAGCTAACGCCCCAAAACTCAGCAGAGTCACCTTGCTCAGACTGAATCTACCCAAAAGTCCGAACAAACTCTCAGTATTTATAATCCAAATGTCCCCTTGCCATAGTTGCTTCTGAGATGTTTTTCATTGATAAGCCCCTAGCTATGTCCTTCAATGGCTGAGCTGCTGTGTGCTTATCAAAAGATGAAATGATGACATCTTGAGAAGTCTTACTTTGCATTTATATCAAAACAACTTTAACACTTAAACACAATTTCATTTTTGTCATAAAGAAGTGGATTTGAAATCACATACAAAAACACCACCTTAATTTTTTTCATATCAGGTAGAACTCTGATACAGTAAGAAAACCTATTTTTTAAGTAGTTGATTGTATAATTTGTATCTATATTTGCTAAGATAATACAACCTTCATTGTTTAGAATCCCAATGGAATGCTTTGCTAATGCGTGACCATTGAGTGTTCTTCTTGAATACTAGAATCTAAAACTTCTACCATACCACATGTCATTCATAATGTAATGTAGTCGGTAATGGATATGAGAGAGCACATTGATTTTGAGTGGAGAAAGTCTGATCTCACTTGTATGCAAAGCGATTAATTGTCAAATACTCAGTGTGCCCTGCATAAATGCTGTCTATTTCAACCACTAATCAAGGCTTCCTTTTGAGACCAATTAAATAGGGTGGCAGAAAGATAAGTTAATTTAAAGTCATTGTCCACTTGTTTTACACGTGATAGGAGATAACACTTTGTTCTGTAGCATTCTGTGTGATTTCTTGAAGTTGTTTACATCATGACTTTATATGAATTCTTTAATTTTTAAGACTTTTTAGAGCATATTACAACACAAAGAGTTTTTCATTATATAAACACTTTTGAAACTTTTATATTCTTATTTTCTTGTTTTATATTCTGTTTATTATAAAGGGTTTGGGAAAAACCAGAGGCAAAATACAAATTGGAGATTGTCAGGTTATAATGAAGATCAAAATAAACAATTTAGTCACACATACAAACAAATATACATATTTACATATGCACACATTGTCAGTTGATATGAGAAGTAGGTAGACAATGCTCCAGGAGCAGAAAAAAAATAACAAAATTAAGTTGGGAAAAAAGTGAAGAACAAGTGATACAGAAAAGAAAATATTTGAGCTTCCTGAGACAGTCTAGTGTAGAGCGGATATTCAGGAAAGGAGGAGGGAATTAAATATAAGATTATAAATGTAAGGAAAGTGCTGATTGTGGAATATAGTGATCTTAGTATGAGGATAGGTTTTATTAGACACTCTCTAATCATAAGACAGTGTTATATGACATGACAATAAGTTTTACTTTATACCTACAGGCTGTGTTGAAATAGTGAGGAAAGGATAAACACAAGACTATATTTTACATTCATAAGCATCTATAATACACTTGGCATGTGTTAATCATGCTCTCAAATATTTATAACAAAACCACAATGCAATAATAGAGTTAGCACATAGCATAAAGATGCATGCTCTTTTAAAAACTTTATTAAGCATTACATACAATGTCAAAGGATTAAATTCAACAAACAATATATGCATTATCTAAAGGGTATACCTAACATTCCGATACCTAACATAATACCTAACATTCCGATATTAAAAATCATCTTGATATATAAAAATTATAGAGAAAAGACAAAGTATTTCAGTGTACTGATATCATGCAAAATGGTTATAGAAGGCTTTATAGCTAAAAATAATAAGCATTATCTTGTTCACTTTTTAAAAATAAAAAATATAAAAGCCCATAAATATTTTGTTTTGAAAAAACATTTAGGATACTTTAATTATAATAAGAATTACACAAAAGTTATATTTGACCAAGGGTTGGAAGGAAGAAATTCTTACCATAATTCTAGAATTCCATTTAACCTACTTTTAGATTATAAATTTCTAAGTTTGCAAATCAAAAGGAACTGCATCCTTTCTTTCTTTTTCTTTCTTTCTTTCTTTCTTTCTTTCTTTCTTTCTTTCTTTCTTTCTTTCTTTCTTTCTCTCTCTCTCTCTCTCTCTCTCTCTCTCTCTCTCTCTCTCTCTCTTCCTTCCTTCCTTCCTTCCTTCCTTCCTTCCTCTCTCTCTCTCTCTCTCTCTCTCTCTCTCTCTCTCTCTCTCCCTTTCTTTCTTTCTTCCTTTCTTTCTTTCTTTCTTTCTTTCTTTCTTTCTTTCTTTCTTTCTTTCTTTCTTTCTTTCTTTCTTTCTTTCTTTCTTTCTTTCCTTCTTTCTTTCCTTCTTTCTTTCTTTTCCCCACTGAGGATATTTTTCCATTGATTTTTAGAGAGAGTGGAAGAGAGAGGGTAAGACAGAGAGAAATATTGATGTGAGAGAAACACATCGATTGGTTGCCTCCTGCATGAGCCCCAATCAGAGCCTAGGCCTGGGAGGAGCCTGCAAACCAGAGATGTACCCTTGCCTGGAATTGAACCCGGGATCCTTTGGTCCACAGGCCGACGCTCTATCCATTAAGCCAAACCAGCTAGGGTAATCATCATCTTTTAAATTAATAAAGTGGTCATCTATATTGCTTCTAAATAAATTTTTGCCATGAAATCATGCATGTACTTGGCTGAGTTCTAGTTTCTTATCACAAAACACCAATGGATACACAATGCAAATGAAGGATATTGTAATTGATAGTGATTATAATAATCTTACATATTATCATTTATTATAATAATGACATAATAAAGAAATATGCATGTGCATAAATTTAATGCACATGTATAAAGAAATGAAATTTATATAAAAAGTAAGGATAAACTATTTTTTAAATCACCAAAGTAAAATTAGCCCAAATTCTGAAATCAAACTGGATTTCTACACATATAGATATACTTTTTAACAATAATGAAATTTCATTTTAAAAAGTACAAAGAGCTTTCTTCTAAAATATGTGTAATATTTTTAAATGTTGACGGGTCTAAGCAATATTTTATTTTGTGTCAAGCATTTTTTTATTTTGTTAATCTACTTGACATCTTTTTTGTAATAAACTATCTTCTATTCTAAGCCTAGATAGATGGCAGTGCTTTCATTTTACTTGATATACATAATAAAAATGTAAAAATCTGAAATTTAATGTAAAAATCTGAAATTTAATGTGGAGTGTAAGTTCAGAGCTAACTCTACAGTCAGTGATCAGGTGAAATTTGAAAACTGACATTGAAAAGTTAATAGGAATTTTGAACTTTAAATGTTTCTATATTTCTAGTTGGTATATCCTCTAACCTTTGGTTCATCTGTTTATATTGCATTTTGAAGTAAAAAGATAAGAATATGAGAAATAAAAAATGTTGCTAGTAAAATGCTTATTTTTTAACTATAAAGAAACCTATAATAATTTTACATTATATCAGTACACTCAAATACTTTTTCTCTACATGTAATTTTTAAAATCATGGTAATTGTTAATAATTCATTTAAAAAATCTGAAAATTTGGTATTTTATAATTTAATACTATTTGGATAATGCATTTTTGTTTGTTGAATTTATACCTTTTGACATTGTGTTTAATGCTTAATAAAATTAAAAGGAGGGCATGTATCTTTGTGCTATATGCTAACTCTATTAAGGCCTTGTAGTGTGTTATAAATATTTTTGAGAACATGACAAATATGCTAAGTGTATAGATAGATGCCATTTTATCAGAAATTCATGTTTTTATATAAATGACATAAAATCCTGATGTGACTAATAGGTACATCAATATAATATGTAGGTTAACATTAAAACTGTTACATTCTTTATATATATAATTGATTTCAGAGAGGAAGGGAAAGGTAGAGAGAGATAAAAACATCACTGATTGGCTGCTTCCTGCATGCCCCACACTGGGGATCAAGCCTGCAACCCAGGCATGTGCCCTGACTGGGAATCCAGTTGTTACCTCTTGGATCATAGGTCTATGCTATACGACGGAGCACACTGGCCGAGAAAACTGTTACATTTGTTAAAACAAAACAGCTAAACATCAAAATTCAGAGTGAAACACTATTCTTTAGGCCTAAATCCCAAACTTTCCCTATTTCTTTTTCATATATATTTATTTACTAAAGTGATAGGGGTGACATTGGTCAACATGAACATATGTTTCAGGTGTAGGTGTCTATGTTACAAGATCTGTATATTGCATGGGGTGCCCATCACCCATCAAATCTTCTCCTGTCATCTTATATTAGGACCCCCTGCCACCCCCCTTCCCCCTGGCAATCACCATACTACTGTTTGTGTTCATGAGTTTCAGTTTTATGTCCCATATATGAGTGAATCATATCATTCTTAGCTTTTTCTGACTGACTTATTTCACTTAGCATTATGTTCTCAAGGTCCATCCATGTTGTTGCAAAAGGTGCTACTTTCCCTATTTCTTAAAAAATTATAGATCGCCCTAGTCGATTTGACTCAGTGGATAGAGCATCGGCCTGTGGGCTGAAGGGTCCCAGGTTCGATTCCAGTTGGGTTGTGGGCTTGATCCCCAGTGGGGAGGCATGAGGGAGGCAGCCAATCAATGATTCTCTCATCATTGATGTTTCTGTCTCTCTCTACCTCTCCCTTCCTCTCTAAAATCAATAAAAATATATTTTAAAAAGAAAAAAATTATAACAGATCTTTAAAATGTTGCCTTTAAAAATATGAATATTCATGAAGTCCCAAACATAAATTTTCAATTCATTTACCATCTTTATCAACACATTTCTTTCTCTCTTTTTTTTCCTTTTTTCTTTTATGAATGCACTCAGTACTGAGGCAGTTATGTAAATAATCCTTTTGATCCTGACCTGAAATATGTACAGCCCTCTGAAAAGAAAAGCAGAAATGGAAATATATTAGCTGAAGAGGATGAAGGGTGATTCTGGAGGTTAAATCAGAGAATATAACAAAGATTACATGTCTATCATTTTGCATGAGTCTTCGCCCAGTTTATCTCCTTCAATCCTTAGTCCATCCATCTGAAAGCAACTATGTACTCACTATTTGATCTCAGGGAACGCAAAGTGAGAATAAGGAGCTATTTTTTGTTTTGATTTCTAGCTCTCAATGTCTTCTTATGGTCATCTTTCTAATTATTTCCAGAGTATTCAATTGTATTAGTGGTTACATAAAGGCAAAACTGAGTCTATGCCACCTGGTATAAAAACTTAAGACAAAACAGTATGCATTCTAAATCTAAGTATTGCTCTTCTACATGTCCTTACTTTCTCTTGACCATCCGATCACCTTTTCTTTTTACTATTTTTTAAATCCACGGTAACCTCTTTAAGGTTTTCATATGTTCTATTATATCAAGAGACTCTTAACCTCCACCTCCTCTCCAATATACACCTTTTCTTCCTCACATCTCCAAAGTCATTTTTCCCAAAGCCCTGCCATTCTTTGATAATGTCCTTTGTTTTCTTTGTTCTATCTCTGAATATTATAATAGATACTGGATTTCCCTGTTCTCTAATTCCCTCTTTCTCTTTCTTTTACTTGGTCTTTTGTTTCACATTGAGGCATACCTTTCACTTGAAATTTCAAGTCTTTAATTAATTTATAGCCATTGATTTTTTTCATTTTTCCTATTAGAATTCCTGTAATATCACTTTAGTAGTATCTTGAGAATTGGTAAACTACATTTGGTCAATATCCCTCTGTAAGTAAAAGCCTACTGTAAAAAATAGAGTACACAATTCTGATGGGCAAAAGAAAGATGGATATCTATGTACATTGAAGTGGAAAATGGCAACTAGCATTACTGATCATAAAATGATAGCCATATACTTTACTTCATACCGGTTTGGCTCAGTGGATAGAGCGTCAGCCTGCAGACTGAAATAAAATAATAACTTTAAAAATTTTATGTCTCTTTTGCTTCTGATGGAACTTTAGAATTTAGCAAATACAGAGTAATAGCAAATACAGAAAATTTTAAATTCCTGCTAATGAGTGAATTAATGAAGTTTTTATTATATTTATTTAATACTTTAAAGACCCATTTTATTAACTTGTTCTTACATCTAATAAATGAAAATATGTCATATTAAGGTATATCATAATATTTTAATAATATGTAATACTTTAATTTTAAAATGTGTTTATAAGTAGAGGATACATAAATCAAAACTAATAACATTTTGTTAAATCATCTTTACTTAATGATTATTATGCCCAATTTTGCTTGTGATATTATGAATATTCCCCAAAATCTGTAAATTTGTTTGAACATATGATTTTTAAAAACTGTATATAATTTTGTCATCAATATCACCCTTACTTTGTTAATAAAATTTTCATGTTTTTAAGTGACTTTTATCAACTTCAAATTTTGCTATGATAAATAGCAATCAGAATTACATGAATTACGCTAAATCATATTCTATATTCACAAATATCTTGGGTAAATTTTTCCCATGACTATTTGTATATGTGTCAAACAGGCATAAATTGCTTGGTTTATACTCAAAGCACTAGCTTATACATGTATATATAGCACCATACCATCATAAGAATAGAATAAAATTGCATGCACTTGTATTTGTAGAGGGAAATGACATGTATTTTAATTAATTTTAGTGCATTTAAATGCATATTGATTTAAAATATATTTTGATAAAAACAGCTATTTTGAGATGTAATTTTTGTCACTCATTAATTTTTGAAAGTAATTTCCAAGAAATAAGTATGCACAGTATCCAGCACATACTATTCAAAGGCAATCCTCATTACTTTTCCGTGCATTTGCTGAGGAGGACACTAAAGCTTATCCTGATGTGCTTCTGTAACAGGGCTTTGTAGCATACCTCAGCATGAAGCTTTTTGATTTGTTTGTAAACATTTGCTTTAGCGATACAAACTTTTATCCTTAAAAAAAGTTCTTCCAAACAGATAATGGAAAACAGCAGCACTCTCTCATCTCTCGCCTCTCCAGTTCCTATTTGTCAGAGGCAAAGACTTTCTAATTTTGAACTGATCTCCTTTTGAATTTGTCTTCATTTCTAAAAAAAAAAAAAGGTAGAAAGTTTATTGTTTTCTTTTTGTCTTTTTGGACTATTTCTACTAAGGGAAATTAAGAGTTCTCACCAAGGATAAATCAAACTTGCTCTCTTATATCTGTCCTCACCTGCACACCATTCTGCATGTATTCTTAATATAATTTATCCTATTTCTTGCTATTTCAGTATTATATAATAACCTTATAATGACCAGGTAATTATTAATTATGGATGTGTATCTGACATCTTATGATTTTATTCCTTTATGTGCGTAATTTGTTGCCTCTGAAATTATTAATAGACTCATTTACTGTTTGCTTAATTTTCTACGTACCTGCAATAAAATGTACCTTAACTTTCCACCGGCACTATAACACCCCTCTCTATATGTCCATCTAGTTTAGCAGTTCTGTCTATTCCTTGGAGAAAGTTCTAGTCTAGCCTATCTTACTGTTTCTTTATCCAGTCTATGGATGTGTTGCACAAATAATCTAATTAATGTGCTTTATTCAGGATATTAACATTATTTAATTGAGTGTTATTTTGCTTTTTCCTTATTTCCTCTTTCCTTGGATTCCCTTTATGTGTCTGTTTGCTCTGGCATCTGTGTTTCACGATGGAGGTTTTCTGCAAATGTCTGCTTAGCCTGGGTACTCTCTTCATATTTAGTAGTTAGGGGGCTTCAGCTATAAGTGGAAGTTCTGTTTAGGTTGATGGGGTTTATTGATTTTTTGCTTTATTTTGGAGTAATCTTTCCAGACCCTTACAAAAAGGATAACTTAAAAAAAAAGTATCTGTAAGTTTTTTGTCTTAGATTGAATATCAGAGAATAATTCTTTAGTCTCCCCTGTGAGATTTTAAGCCTGGCTCCCACGTATTCGTTGCAAGCGGGAGAAAGTCTCTCGGGAGGTGTTCTCACCTCTACTCTGAAGATAGACTTTATTACCATTTCCACGTTTAAATCAGAGTGCCTGCAATTTCACCTGTGCCGCAGGACCCCTTCTGAGTCTCTCCAGTTCCGTGTCTTCAGAGGGGAAATTTATCGCTTCCTGTCAATGGATGAAGGAGCAATTTACCAGTCGGAAAGTGTGGTGAAGGGTGTCATGGGTCTACTTTCTCTTTTTATGGATTTCTTATGACTGCTCGTCTTGTCAGTGTCTCAGGCACCCACCAATTTCAGAGGCACTTGGCTTATCTAATTCCTGAGCCATTCTGAGAATCTCTGCCTTATTCCATTTCCCATACTATTTATTTATTCTCTTTCATCATTCCTCTGTTTTCAAAGCGTGTTTTTTTTTGGTGTGTTTTTGTTGTTATTGTTGTTGTATTTATTGGTGGTTTTTTGGTTTGGTTTGGTTTTCTTTTTCATTGCCTTGGTCATTCGGTTTAAACCCCCTATTTTCATTTTTAAAATAACAGCTTTAAACTATTGTGTTCATTCCAAAATGCTTAATGCCCTTGAATAGACTCACAGTGTTTTAATAATTTTTTAAAACTATAATGAACTACCTTGTTCTAAGATCTTAATAGGATGCAAGAAATGGAGGTTTTTATGGGATAAAAGGTACTTCTCACATCAATGACAGTTATTAATTCATTTGGGGAATTAGCATCGATTGAATTGTTCACATCTTCCAAAAAATTAAGTGAATTACAAGGAAAAATGTGTTAATTTGTAAGTTTTAGAAAAATCTGAAATGCAGCATGAGTTCATGTACTCTGGCCACTCAAGCAATTTTAGAGGTTATTATGTGCTTAAGTATAAAGTAACAGTAAGCAGATACTTAAATGATAAATTAGAGTTAACCAAAATAAAAATACAGAAAGATTCTTTCAAGATAGCAAGTAAAGAATACCCTCAATCCAGAAAGGACATAGCATATTTCATCCTAAGGAGTGCCTGTGAGACTAAATCATGGAATGCATATGTGTGACAAGGGTGAAAACATGCTGGGAAAGTGCACAGGGAAAACTCAAGGTATGGGGTCATAGTCACGTGATAGATTATTCAATCTGTTACTATGATAATAGAAACAGTAATTTGAATAAGTTTTCAAATGCAAAGCCCTTTCATTACAATAAGCAGAATGATAAAAATTAATTTTAACTTAATGAATATTGATGACGTATGACTAGTGGGAGCATGAGGTTATGGCTGGAAACCAGTAAAAAACAATTATACTGACCAGACAACAGAAATTAGTGATTTGGGCCAAAAGAATGAAATAAGAAGAGTAAAAACTCTAGATTATTATGAAATAAAATCTACAGAGATTCATATTTCTTGAATATGGGGATAAAGGAGGAAGTGGCATCAAGGATGATAGTTTTCTAGTTTTGTTTTTGTTTTTAATCCTCACCTGAGGATATGTTTTCACTGATTTTAGAGAGATAGAGGGAGATGGACAAAAGAGAGAGAAACTTCTACCAGTTGGCTCCCATGCTTCACCCATCCAACCAGGGATCAAAACTGCAACCTAGACATGTTCCCTGACTGGGAATCAACCAGTGCATGCTACTAGGTTCCAACCAAGTGATCCACACGGGCCAGGGCTCTAGTTTTTGCAGAGATGAAGACAGAGAGGATATGAAGGAGGAGCAGTGAGAGAGGCAGGAGGACAATTGCGAGAGCACAAGGACTGTGCTACAAAGGGCAGAGTGTGCTTTGAGAAGCAGAAAAGGCCCGAAAAATATCCATCTGACTAGCTGAGAGCCAGCGACCCTGATTTCATGCAATCAGACAACCAATCCTGAATTCATTTTCTGCTTCCTACATTTTCTTTTTTCCTACTGTTTTTATATCAATGAATACAAGGTGTAATTAAGAAAATTCAGTAGCATGGGGGAAAAAGTCAGTGTTTGAACACTATTGTGTACATGCATATTAGGCAAGTGTGGATAATATTATTATTTTGGCTTATTTGTGCATTAATAAAAGGCCTTCCTAGTTGTTTTCTAATAACCACTTTTGTTAACTAATCAGCTCTGATCAGAATATTAAAATGCTGTAGTTTTAGTTTGAATACTAATGTTCCTTTCAGACATTTGAGACATCATTTAAATGATAATTTCTATTTGTAGAAATTATAGAATTATGACAAGTAACTCATTCTTGAACATAAGGAAAACTTAAAATTTTTCTCCTAAGTAGGAAAATTTTCCTGTTAAAAAAAGAAAACCTCCTGAGACATCCCTTTAAAATATGAAAGCCAGAAATGCATTATGAGATTTTGTTATTGTTTACAACAACAGAATGGACCAAAATCATTTGTCACACAATAAGGGATGCAGAGCCCTAACCGGTTTGGCTCAGTGGATAGAGCGCCGGCCTGCAGACTGAAGGGTCCCAGGTTCGATTCTGGTCAGGGGCTTGTACCTTGGTTGCGGCACATCCCCAGTGGGAGGTGTGCAGGAGGCAGCTGATCGATGTTTCTCTCTCATCGATGTTTCTAACTCTCTATACCTATCCCTTCCTCTCTGTAAAAAATCAATAAAATATATTTTAAAAAGGGATGCAGAGACAGATAAAAAATAGACATCTGTCACATTAGGTTCTCCAAACTTAATTATTTCCTAACCAGCCACCCCTTGCCTCAAAATCCAAGAGTGAAATTTATGAAATATGACACATTGCCTGGCTGGCGTGGCTCAGTGGTTGAGCATTGACTTATGGACCAGGAGGTCATGGTTCCATTTCCAGTTAAGGCCCATGTCCTGGGTTGCGGGTTTGATCCCCAGTAGGGGGCATGAAGGAGGCATCCAATCAATGATTCTCTCATCATTGATGTTTCTATCGCTCTCTCCTTTTCCCTTCTTCTCTGAAATAATATATTTTTTAAAAATATAACATTTAATGCCACATTATATTTAATTCTATCTTAACATTTGACTTCAAAAATCAATATATAATGTGATTGGATTATAGTTTTGTATAGAGAGGCCTCATGTTAGCCAGGTGATAGTAACCTCAGTAGGCAGATTTGCCTTCATCTATCGCAGGCTCACAAGCTTTTAAAATATGAATGAAAGTATATCCGTGAAAAGAAAACAAATCCTAAATACATCTGACAGCCAAAAAAAAAAAAAGGCTTAGGAAAAACCTGAGTGCACATTGCATGCATCTAAAAGTTAACCTTCATAAACACCTCAAAATTCACCTCAGAGGAGAGCCAGCAAGCAGAGAGCAATACCAGATCCTGACTCATCACTGATGTTGAGTGATAAAACAGGAGAGAGATAAAATGTAATCAAAACTTATCCTGACTGACTGCCAGCTAACAGGTTGACTGACTAAACTGTGTAGTTTTTGTTTTCGTCTTCTTCTGTAACCCTAATGGAATTAACAGTGAGCAGTTGTCTTGTAGCAGGAGTGAGGGTAATTTCCATCATCTGGATTGGGGCAGTCAGAATCGTGGAGGGTCAGAGAATCATACATATTTTTGGAGACATTTTCTTGCCAGACTGTTTCTATTGGGGACCTATACCAGTATAAGGAAAGGAAGAGACATTTTATAGGACTTTCATTTCTTTGTGGAAACAAGAATATGTCTCTGCTTTTATTGGCTTGCACTCTGTAACTCTTTAGAATAGATTCTTATCTTGGCTAAAATAGGTCTTAGCATTAATGTATTCGTTACTTTGAGTTAATTCAAAAGTCCTATAAAATGTTTCTTCCTTTTCTTATCCTGGTATAGGTCCCCTAAAAGTTTCCATTCTTCAATGCATCTTAATAGTCTGCTCTAGTAATAAATCAGTGTTCTCATTTGGAAAGTTGTATTACTTTAATATTATCTCTTACTTTATCTTAGTTTTTTTCATAGTGCCAAGAATTAATGAAACCCATTTTCACTATTGACTTCAAAATTCTTTAAAGAATTGTTTAATTACTTTCATTTTTTTCACCTTTCCTTCTCTTCTAAAGACACTGCACTTTGAGATTTATTTTCCCTTTTCACCAAGATTATTATATTTTAACTAGAGGCCTGGTGCACAAAATTTGTGGACTCGGTGTGGGGGCGTGTCCCTCAGCCCGGCCTATGCCCTTTCGCAGTCTGGGAGCCCTTGGGGGATGTCACAGAGGTAGGAGAGGCTCCCACCATCGCCGCTGCGCTCGCCAGCTGTGAGCCCGGCTTCTGGTTGAGCAGCACTCCCACTGTGGGAGCACACTGATCACCAGGGAGCAGCTCCTGCACTGAGCATCTGCCCCCTGGTGGTCAGTGCACATCATAGCGACCGGTCTTTCCACTGTTCGGTCAATTTGCGTATTAGCCTTTTATTATATAGGATTATAAATAACTTCCATGTAAATACCAGTGGCTTCCTTTCTGATACAATGTTACTCAAATTTCCACTGTAACTTGATCCAAAGATAGATCACATGTTCTTGAAAGATTTTAATATTTGTTTCAAATGCCCCAAATTTTTCCTTTCCTTATTCTCTTCTGCAAAGGTTTTCTTATTTATAAGCATTTTATTTAAGAAAATTTTAAATACTTACTGATATAGGTCCCTAAAGCAGCATCATTAGATACTTCTTTGCCATACAGCTGAGCATACTTTGATCATACTTCACAACTCTGAACACTATTCTTCACAACTCTTAACACTTATTCTATACCCTTATCTGAATTGACATACATTAAAGAACATGTTTAATCTATTTGAAATTAGAGGGCTTGTAAATCAGTAGAAAAAAAAGTTAAGGTAGAAGTATTAACTGTCAGCTTGGTATTGCAGACATTGTCTACATTTGTTTTCTATCTTGGTAAAACTAGGACCTGCTGATAATCTTAAGTAAAATGGTTCTTACTTTATGTCGTTTATAACAATGCCATGAGATATGTAATTGCTATTAAATTCGCTTCCCATTCCTATTTGCAAAGAAACACTGACATTACTTCAGGTTTTTATTCCCTTTATAATTAGGTTGTAGAAATCTAGAATTGTCGTTGAAGTTATTTGAGGATTTTTTTTTAATTTGAGCTATCTTCATATATGAATACTTAATCAAAGTAGTGAAAACAGACAATGTTTTAAAACCTTAATCTTAATGCTTGTGCATGTAATAAAATATATGTAAAAATTATTGTTTATAAACAATACTTGAATATTTGTTATTCCTTTTTTTAATATCCAAAGTGAACTTTAAAGCCAAAGTGATGAGAATCTTGAATTTCCTTGCTGAAAGGCCTTTATCCTCAAGGATCTACAACTGTGAGAGGAGTCAGTCGTTTCCACATACCATATACGAGTATATGATTTCCCCAATAATGGTGTTTGACTAAAGTGGTCCAGAGTGTTAGGGTGCATCCCACAGGTACTAAGCTTCTCATGAGCAGTCTCCTTCTCCAGCACTTCATCCATCGTCAGGCAGATATTAACTATAACTGCTCATGTCTGCAGAAAACAACCCATTCCGTGAAGACCTCAGCAGCATGACTCTCATTGTAGAGAATGAGGCTTAACCTATTCTCTCCAAACTAAATTGGCGTTAGTGTCCAGAAAGAACTTGTGACTTTACATTTACACGTCGTACTTAAACATCTGCATTGCGACACCTGAGAAAGCCCACAAAGGAAATGAGGCAGTGGTTCTCAACCTGTGGGTCAGGACCCCTTTGGCGGTCGAACAACCTTTTCACAGGGGTCGCCTAAGACCATCCTGCATATCAGATATTTACACTACGATTCATAACAGTAGCAACGTTATGGTTATGAAGTAGCAATGAAAATAATTTTATGGTTGGGTCACAACATGAGGAACTGTATTTGAAGTGCCAGAAGGTTGAAAACTATTGAATAAGGGTTTATGGAAATCTTGCCTATCGATCCAAGAGAGCAATTAAACTCTGTACTGATACTACTTTTCTATAGTAACAATTCAGGGACTGGCTGTACCATTATCTCGCAAATTAGGCAAGGCTCATGTTATTTCCCGTCACTCATTTCCAATTCAGAAACTTTAGCTTGTGCACGTATCACTAGGTAAGTCTCTGAGCTGCTCTCAATCAATTGCTATTTTACTTCATGCTTGAAAGTGTTCCTCTCCTGCTTTGATAGTCAACATAGATACCTTTTCAAACTCACGCTCAAAATGTACATAGTTTTCTACATAAAGGGTACTGACCCATAAACTTAAATCTTCATCTTTCTTACCTTCTTCTGGGTTTCCTTGCCTGCAATGTCCAGTTGACAACTTTTATCTAGAACAAAAGGTATCCCAGGTGTTCCTATGGTCCAGAGTGGAATTCAAATGAAAGGTCACATAAGGCTTCCCAGAGTATCAATTTGGCAAGTGATTGAGGATGGGGGAATTACAAGTTATATGTAGATTTGACCTAACTTGCCTCCAAGATTTCTTCACTTAATCATCTCACTTCACTCCAGGTCACGCAAACCTGTTATATAATGCTAGTATTAACCACATTGCCGAATCTACAGCTAAGGTCTCTCTCCTTTCTGTGACTCTAATTCCCTCTAATTCAACTTGCTTTGGCTATCTCAGTCCTAAACTTTATGCCTTTTCTCCTCAGTGCTACTTTGTATGCCGTAAGAAGAATGTGACTCGGTTATTCACACCTCCTTAGAGGGTTCGGGGGACAGTAAGAATTTCATCTCTCAGACTTGCTCAGTCAGTCTCATACAGGAAAACCGCCTCCCTGGAGAACATTTCCCAAGCACTTGCTAAGTGTGTCATTCTGGTTGATGGTTCCTATCCGCACCTCTGCCCGCTCCCAGGCTACAGGCACACATTCACATAATTAAAAACATTTTTTATTTGTTTCCTACTTCTACAATAGTTTGTTATGTAGAATTCCTCTTATATTTTGTTTTTAATATTTACTTTATAACTTAGTGTGGGCTTTCAACATTCAAAACTCCCAGAACATATTACATTTTAGTAAGTGTTTCTTATTTTATTAACTGTTTTTCTACTTTCAACAGTTTTTCTGTGGCTAGGAAAAGCAGTGAGGGAGGCAGGTAGAGAGAGAATGAAAGAGAGAGGGAGGGAGGAAAGAAAGGAGGAGGAAGAAGGAAAGGAGAGAAGGGAGGAATGAAGGAATGAGGGGAGGGAGGGCAGAAAAGACACAATAGAGGCAGAAAGATGTCTATGCTACAGTGCACATCAATTGTCAGGGTCTAGGATGGTTGTGAGGTCATGGATTCTAACAGCATTGGCTATAGAAGGACTAGGAAATAAAGAGGTGTGCAGCGTTATAGGCATCATGGGGTTCTAATTTACATATTTTAGGCAACTTGAATGGATAAAATTTTATTGCACAATTTCTACCTTACAATACAATTTAATAGTTCCCTGACATTTATAAAGTATGGCTTTCCAAACAATAAAAATAAACAAAACTACGTAGTGTAGAGTAACTATAAAATATTTTCCTGCCTTAATATCAAAATTAGTTCATTTTGTTAATCACTGAGAATTTGGAAGGAAAACAAAATTCAGTAAATCAGTGTCAGCCTGTAGAAATGACTTCTGCTGGAAGATACGTAGCCTATCTAAACTTCATGTTGAGCACTTATCCCATTAATTTGAAGAATATAGACAGTAATTTGTGATGGTTTTAGCCTCAAAGTTCTATTTTTCTCTCGACGCATAAGGTTTGCCTTATTTTAATTATTTGGGTCATTGCCTTAATTCCCCATTTAACATTACTTGTGACAAGACCATTTTTTTTTCTAAAATGTGGTCTTTTAATGAAGTTCTTCTTATTACCAACTTTAACCCTTAAGCTCAGCATGCTAGGACACTGTATGTAAATAGTCACCTTAACAATGACCTTTGGCAGGATTCCAAAAGGAAGAGTAGCAGGAAGCAGTGGATGGAGCTTTGTTCCTTCGATTTTAAATGTATTTTGTACTTTAACAGCATTTGTTCTGAAACTGGAAAAAAAAATCTTGGATATCTATCTTTTAATTTCTCTCTCCCCCCCTTCCTCTCCTTTCTCCCTCCTTCCCTTCTCTCCTTTCCTTCTGTAATGTTTTAGAGTAAAGTTTCAAAAAGATTCAATTGTATAAAAAACATGGACTTCTGTTTGCTCTTGTCTTAATATTATTCCCTGAGCGATGCTTTAAAAGTTAATTTCATAAATTGGTATCAATTTAACATTTACTTCTTTCTTAAGTGTGTTTAAAATATGATAGTGAATGTTTTGCTAGAAACCAAAACACCTGTATATTTGCATTATCAAAATTGAGAAAATATAGAATTTTGTAATTCAATTAAATATGAGGTTTGGGTCAAATTAATATTCCTCAAAAAAAAATTTTGCTTTATATCAAACTGTTCTAAAATGACATACTGATACGCCATTAGTCTTTAATCCTATTCAGCTTCAATTTTTCATCTTACACATTTTTATTGTTCCCACTTTTTGCCTTTCTGATTGATAGATGTTCATGCCCTGAGAATAGGAGTAATGAATTAATTTCTACATTTCATTCTAATTACCAATGATAAATTGCCTGGAAGAATTAAGATGTCAAACTTATTAAACTGAATTTTGGGTTTAATTTATCCGAGTTTGGATTCTCTATATTGTGAGACTGAACAGCAGGAATATATTTTTAAAGTCACGAAGCAAGATTTCACAATATCTAGGGTGATGTTTACGCATCAATGGTCCAGTAGCTTGCTTTAGACTCTTTTTATGAGACTCAGAAATCTTTTAGGAGCAAATCTAAGCAAAAGAGAAACAAAGAATGGTGCATTTGATGCGGTTACATAGATTATGCATTCTCAAATGCTTGAAATGATCTCCAAATCTATTTTTCTCTTCTCTCCTTGATCATTACTCCATAATGAAACACTACATCTTACCATTAACCGTAAAAACACCTTCATTGTGTCCAAGTGTTCCACAACCCAGGCTGTACTCAGGCCTTTACAGTACATCCCCTCTCGTCCCGCAGTGTTTCAGTCCCAGAGGTCTGCAGATACAAGTGGAGCCACACTCACACACGCAATTTGTAACTGTCTCAGGCAAAGTCTAGCCTTGGCTTGATCTGCACACGGACCCCTCTGGAGCATGAGCTGCACCAAAAAGCTATCCCTGCCGAAGGTCTGGTCCAGCCTTTCTAACCACAGGTCAGGCAGCCACTGAATGAGGGTTGCTGGTGGGAGTGGAGCTTCCCTCTGAGATTCAGCAGCTGACAGGATGAGAAAATAAGCTGTTGAGACTATGATTTGTATTTTTATTGTTTTAATACAATGCAGTGTCTTGTAATGATGAGGGTTCAGTTTATGTTTAAGAGCATAAATGCTGAAGCAAGTGCCTGAATTAAAATTCAAACTCTACCACTTAAGGCTTGTTAGGGGCAGGTTAATTAACCTTATGTGTCATACATTTTTGAATCTTGAATACACAGATGATATTAGAATAATATCTTTATCACAGGGCACTTGTAAAGGTTAAATGACATAATAAATGTTAATAATTCAAAACTGTGTTTGACCTGAATTAAGGAGTACATGAGCATTGTCCATTGTCATTATTATTTTTAATTCTTTATAAAAATATGTGGGAAGATGGATAGATAACTAGGAAGTAAATTACCTACTCTCTCCCCCCACATTGGAGAATACTAACTATGCTTTTTTACAAAATGCTTTTCTAATTAAGAATAAAGACTACATCAGCTGCCTTTTTATATATCCATACGTATAATAATTTTCAGAAATGTTTCATAGATGGTAACTGGTTATTTTCTAGTTCAGCAATTTTTAATAATATTACAATACAACTTTGCATACAATTATTCTTGAGATAGAAAGTTATTCTTTTTAATTAAATATTTAGAAGTGGAATTTCTATATCTAAAGAAAGAATTTTTATTAAATTTACTGGGGTGTCATTGGTTAATATGATCATATAGGTTTCAGGTGTATAAAGAAAGCATATTTTAAAGTTTTAGTTGACTTGTCAGATAATTTCTGGAATATTAAACACTAATATAAATAATTGTAGACAGAATGCTTATTTCTCATCAAAATATACACTTCTTTTTTAGTATGCATTTCAAGGGACCATCTCAAATTCCAGCTCTGCCACTTAATAATTTGCACCATTAAAAAATCTCTTATTGTTCAAGCTTTAGTGAAAATGAGAATTAATAACTATCTAATCTAATAATAGACAAACATGGTAATTGACCATACCTCCGCTATGATTCCCATTGGCTAATCAGCAGGATATGCAAATTAACCCAACCAAGATGGCGGCCGGTAGCCACGCAGCTGAAGCGAGCAGGAGGCTTGCTTGCTCCAGTGATGGAGGAAGCCAAGCTTCCTCCCTGCTGGGGCCCGGCTCTGAGCTCCACTCTAAGCAACAAAGTTGCAATTATAGAAGCTAAACAAAACCCAGATACCTGCTTTCAGCAGGCCCTGGCCTCGGAGCTGGAGCGGCAACAAAGTTTCAATTATAGAAGGTAAATAAATCCCAGAATAAAAACAAAAAGAAAAAAAGGAGAGGCTGGGAGCTTCTGCGCCAGCTTGGCCAGCCTGAAAACAGCCCTCAGCCCCTCATCCAGACTGGCCAGGTACCCCAGTGGGGACCCCCACCCTAAAGGGGGAGTGACCAGCTACAAACACCCATCAGCCCCTCATCCAGGCTGGCCAGGCACCCAAGCAGGACCCCCACCCTGATCCGGGACACCCTTCAGGGCAAACCAGCTGGCCCCCACCCATGCACCAGGCCTCTATCTTATATAGTAAAAGGGTAATATGCAAACTGACCCTAACAGCAGAAAGACTGGGAATGACTGGTCACTATGACACACACTGATAACCAGGGGGCAGACGCTCAATGCAGGAGCTGCCCTCTGGTGGTCAGTGAGCTCCCACATGGAGGATCTCTGCTCAGCCACAAGCCAGGCTGATGGCTGCCAGTACAAGCCAGGCTGATGGTGGGAGCCTCTCCTGCCTCCTCAGCAGCGCTAAGGATGTCAGACTGCAGCTTAGGTCTGCTCCCCACTGGCAAGTGGACATCCCCCGAGGGCTGCTGGGCTGCCAGAGGGATGTCTGATTGCCAGCTTAGGCCCAATCCCCCGGAAAGCAGGCTGAAGCCAGCAGGTGGTCATCCCCCGAGGGGTCCCAGACTGCAAGAGGGCACAGGCCGGGCTGAGGGACCCCCCGCCCCGAGTTCACAAATTTTTGTGCACCGGGCCTCTAGTATCATATATTATAGTAAATATTGCAATAACAAATGCTCATATAGTATTTAATATACTTTCTTCTACATAAGTAATATTTTATTTAATTTTCCCCAATGCTAGAATCCCATATTATAAAAGACTAATATGCTAATTGTCTAGTCGTTTATTCAACCAATCTAAGTATAATATGCTAATGATATGGTAAGGCCACTCAACTGCTCGCCTTTTCATGACCTGACCACCAGGGGGCAATTGACCAGTCGACCAATTGCTATTCCATGCAATAACCACCAGTGGGCAGACAGTTGACCGGTTGACCAGTTGCTATGACGTGCACTGGCCACTAGGGGGCAGATGCTCCAACCAGTAGGTTAGCTTGCTGTTGGGTTCCGGCCCATCTGGACTGAAGGAGATGAGCCAGCATGCCCTGGAGCCTCCCAGCCCTCCCACAGCCCTTCCCAGCTGGCCACCTCCCACGTCCCTCCCAGCTCAATCATGCACAGTTGGGTCCCTTGGCCCTGGCCTGTGCCCTCTTGCGATCCGGGACCCCTCAGGGGATGTCAGAGAGCCGGTTTCAGCCTGATCCCACAGGCCAGGCCAAGGGACCCCACTGTGCACCAGGCCTCTAGTAACATAACAGCATACACTGAGACAAAATGCTCATTTAATAAATTTGGAGATGTCTGGCTGGTGTGGCTCAGTGGTTGAGCGTCAACCTATGAACCAGGAGGTCATGGTTCGATTCCCTGGTCAGGGCACATGCTCTGGTTGCAAACTTGATCCCCAGCGTGGGATGTGCAGCCAATGGATGATTTTCTCTCATCATTGATGTTTCTATCTCTCTTCCTCCCTCTTCCTTTCTGAAATCAATAAAAAAAATACATTTAAAAAAATAAAAAAATATAAATTTGGAAATGTGATGAAAGTTTACGTTCCTAATCTTAGGATGGTAGGTTATGATTAGTTTTAACAAGTTTGTTCAATTCTTATATCTATTTCAAATGTTAAAATAAAGAACCAGGACTATTTTTTTTTAATTTTCTCGCAGCAGTTTCATGGGTTTGTACTTTGATAAGTATATGACTCTGTGACGGGCAGCTCAATAACATGTTCTATGCTTTCATTTACCTGTATGTCATAAACATATCATTCTAAGCGGGCCTGTCTTCAGTTGTGTTCCAAGAGTTATTTTCAAGGTTAAAATAATAGTGTTCAAAACTTTGAAGCTACATTTTAACCGGAAAGCCATATTAACATCATCCATTTCTGTAGCGTGTAAGTTCTATACAACAGGATCCAAGTTCTTATTAAAATTATACTCCCTTTCAGGGTCTTCTCGTTGTCTGTCTTGCAAAGAATAGAAAGCAGAGCACCACAGAAATGTGAAGAAAAAAGGTTGTGATGATTATCATGCAAGTTATTAGCAATGTCAGGATAGCAGCCATAAAATTATGCCACAGGGAAAAACGTTGGTGATGGGATTTAGCAGCTCAGTAGGCATGTAAAGCCTATTTGCTTTAATAACACATTTGAACACAAACATGGAAACATTGTGTGGCGTCAATCTTAATTAATTTGTTTTTGGTCAAGCTATATTTCTCTCTAAATTTAAAAAGATCAACAATTATAATACTTAAAACTAATTATGATAGTTCACCTTATTTACTGTCCATTTAAAAATGCAGCCACCTTAATCACTGAACTCTTTCCATGCAACTACAGCCTTACTGAGAAATTCAATTTATAACAATTTGATAGCTCATGACGTTCCTTAAACATATTGTGCAGTGTATCAATATTTACTGGAATATATGTGCCTTTGTACATTTATATATCTTCCTGCTAATAACTATTATTGGCATCTAAAAAAGAACACTATTTGTTTACACTGTTCCATGACTATCAGCAATTAATTGATCATACTTTCCTATCAGTGGAAAATGTTTTTTATTTGGAACATACAGTTCAGAATCAATTTAAACTATGCCAGAAATCAGTAAGTTAAAAGTATTTGTTTTCAATTATTATAAGGGGATATAGGTTTCAGTAGAATAAACCTCTCAGGCAGCTTTTCAATAAAAGATAAAATTAAGCCATATATATATATATATCCCTAATATGCAAATAAACCAAACAGCAGAACAATCAAACAACCGAACAACTGAACAACTGGTCGCTATGATGTGTGCTGACCACTAGGGGCACGCGACTGCTCAGGGCTTCTCCACCTCCCCTTACTCCTGAGGGATGATCGGGGCTGGCAGCTGCCTCTTGTACCCGCTGCCGGCAAGGGCCCTGCTCACACCTGCTGCTGGTGCTGGCCCCAATTGCTTCGGGCCGTCAGTGGGTGTGAGCAGAGCCAGTGCTGTCAGTGCTTGGGAGCCATGGAGGTGGGAGCAGGGCTGCCGGCAGACAGGGGACCAGGGGCCAAGGTGGGAGGGGCCCAGTGGGTGCGGGGAGGATGGGCTGAGACCTGTCCTGTGCCCATTGCAGCCTTGCAGCCCACAGTTCCTTTCAAGGTGCACAAATTCGTGCACTGGGCCCCTAGTTGTTTATATAATCACAGTCTAATTGGCTGACTAACAACTCCAATCTGACACTCGTTGAGACAAAATTTCACACTTATTTCATCTCCCATTGCCTGGAGCATGTGTCCACATTTACCCAACTGGATTTTAAATTCCATTATGATGAATATTGTTTTCCCTTTTCCTATTGATACCCTAACGTAGCTCCTTGCCTTGAAATGGTAGTTGCTAAAGCATTTCGTTTAATTTTATTGTTTTAATGGATCGATTCACATTGTCTGTGCTTATTTCCCATAACTAGTAAACGAAGTTATTAAAACACCAATTAAAATTTGTATCTACTTTTATCAACCTCTGACCTCAGTGATTGATTTTTAAACTGCAATCTCTTGCTTCTCCAGTGAATTAATGGGAGTGGTGAGCCCTTAAAGGAGGATGAAAAGGTCAATGAGCAGATCACAAGAACAGTACATGCACTTCCCTCCCGCTTTATTATTTCCAAGCCCTAGACCCTCAGCGTCAGGGTGCACAGTCTTCCACAGCGCCTTCCCCATTCCTCCTCTCCCTAGCACCCAGAATCCGAAAGACAAAACTGAGAACTAGTAAAAGCTTTTATTTCCTATAGAATGCCTCTAGGTGTGTCTCTGCTGCTTTTGCTTCATAGATCCACTCTTTCTCATGGGAGTGATTTTTCTTTCTTTTTTTCCCCCATAAGATTTTCTCTTTTGTAAGGCACGTTCACCTCTGCTCGGGTCCCAGATTTCTCAAGTGTCTCAGGGTCTCCGTTATTGCCTTTTGTCAGTCTGAGGTTCAGGGCTCTGTTTGTGCACACACCAAGATTTCACAGAGAATGAAGCTGAGAGGTGAGAAGGTTTCTTCTCCATACCCACAAAAGTAAGGCATCTGAAACTCACAGGCAGGGCATTCCGACTGAGTGCTTCTGCTCTACGGTGAAATGCAAGGGCCAGTGGACACTGACTGGTGAGAGCCAAGTATTAAAGGATTTTGTGAGCCAGCCAAGGTGGGGTATTCACGTCATATGAATGCCTACCCTCATCCTAGAGCTAATTGTTGAATCACCACAGACACTGGGCCATGCAAGTGGATTCCTGGAAGTCCTTCTATCTAGCTGAGAGGAGTACCAGGCAGCACCATCATTCTTTAAGAAGTCTTCACAAGGAATCATAGTATGATTCTTAATTTAATCATTACACTGAGGCCAATTCTAACTGTGAGGTTTTTTATTTTTTTTTTCCTTTTGGAGAGACTGGGCAGGACAAACAGTTTCACTTTTTAACCCAATAAGTCCAGCTTGCAACCAAGAAGATCCAATTAGTACTTCCTTCATTCCACCAGTATAGTCCCTAGCCAGGTACACAGTCAATTTGGTAAATTTTCTATTTTTCTAAGTTACTGCAGGAAAGTATTTTTGCTTATTTTTCAGTCAATATGTAGCATGGGATGCTTTTTATGTAAGTATGAATAATAATTTCCTTGTGGCTCTGCCAGCTTCTATGAATGGTCCTCTCAGTACTTTTTTAATTTTTTAAAAAATTTTATCCTTGTTGAAAGTATTACAGTTGCCCCCATTTTTTCCCACCCATTGACCCCCTCCACCCTGCACTCACCCCCCAGGCCTTCACAACACTATTGTCTGTGTCCATGGTTATGCATTTATGCATATAAGTTCTTTGGTTAATCTCCCCCCCAACCCCACCTCCCCTCTGAAATTTGTCAGTCTGTTCCACACTTTAATGTCTCTGGATCTGTTTCTTCATTAGTTTATTTTGTCCATTAGGTTCCACGTATGAGTGCAATTATGTGATACTTGTCTTTCTCTGACTGGCTTATTTTGCTTAACATAATACTTTCCAGGTCCCTCCATGCTGTCTCAAAGGGTAAGAGATCCTTTTATTAAATAACTGCATAGTATTCCATGGTGTAAATGTACCATATCACCTGCAACACAACCCCAAAGTCAATGCCGCACATTTTATTCTTACAACAGCATCAATTTTATTAATTCACTAGAGGCCCGGTGCAAGAATTCTTGCACGGCTGGGGTCCTTCAGGGTGGCCTGTGGAGATTGGGCCCCAGCTCATGCCCCCAGACTCACAGCCCCAGCTTGTACCCCCGACCTCACATCCTCCTAGCCCCGCCTGGCACCCCACCTTGGCCTAGTGCCACCTGCTCACCTCCTCTACCATCCCACTATAGTCCCACTCTCCTCGGAACCCATACGGGGCCAGCAGCACCTCCACTGCCGCCCACTGCCAATGC
>NW_005871417.1:391974-408013 GCF_000147115.1 Myotis lucifugus | reverse complement strand
ATGTGCCTGTTTTCTCTTCCATGTAACCTTCATTCTCTAATACAAGATTCAGCAACTTTTTCTGTGAAGGGCCAGGTAGCAAATATTTTAGTTATTGTGGTTCATAGGGTCTCTGTCACAAATTTTCAGTTCTGCCATCAATGAAATAATCTACCAGATGTAGTTATTTTTATAATTATAGATTATACTTTATGTAAATTATAGTCTCTAAGATCTGCATTGACATTTATTACAATTATATGCCATATATGTGTTTAATGGAATTTTTTCAAAGTGGCAATATCTCATATTAATATTCATATATATATAAACTTAATATATGCTTAATATTAACTTATGCATAAATATATATGGCAAGTTATCATATTAAGGAACAAATTTTCTGGATAATATACTGTATATTTTCAGTCAAAATCTCAATAATATATCTACTATGAATTAAAATGTATGTCTATTAAAACTTCCTTTACAGAATAATTCCTTTAAATAATCATTCATTTAAACTGGAATCTGAGAGTGGCAACTTAAGCCCCTTGAGTGTGAATTATTTAGGTCTGCATCTGCTCTTACCACACATCAGATTCGTATCCTTGACACATGTATGTGGTAGTTATCTATTTTATGTAGGCATTTGAGTTTGCAATTCCTGGTATATATAAATGGACAGTAATTTCTTGCTTGAAACAACTTAGCACTATTATATTTTTCTCTGGGTGAAATCACACATCTAATTTGTTTTCCCCCCATTCTGGTTTCCTCTATGCCAGACTGTCTTTGGTTTTGTCACACTGGAATTCCTTTAGTTTTTCTAATATGCAACCTACATTTATTTTGTCTGTGAACATTCCTCTACACCATTTTTTTCTACTTAAATTCTCCACTCCATATATCATTGCGTAGGTATTGTACCTACAACCTAAGAAGTAGTTTTTTGATAACCCAGAGACTGTAAATAATAGTAATAGTTAATGATTAATAGTAATAATTAATATTTATATCATCTAACAAAGGACCAGCCAGTGTTCTCAGCACTATTTTGCATAAACTCATTTATCCTAGCAAAATCCCTATGCAGTTAACACTATCATTATCCCCATTTTTTAAACTCAGCCTAAATTTATTTAATAAATAGGTAAAGTTACTTTCTTATTCTTATAGCTGGTAATTAAAATTTTGAGCTGGAGGTCTGGTTTGGGGACCCATGAACTTACCTCTAGTCGTTCATCATCATCATCTTAGCAATAGCATTGCCCTTTTAAAAAGTCAAGAGATAATAATAACTAAAAGAACGAGCATATATTAAGAGATTACAATGATTTGTGCTCTGTGTTAAATACATTCTATTTATATTTTTACTTCACGTTTACAAGAAAGCTTCAGCAGCTATGTATTATTGAGTAGAGGAAAGTAATGATTCTTTGGTGTCTTAGTGATTTCTATTATTTTCTCAAAGACTTCAAATATACATTGTTATAGGAAAACAAACAAACAACTTTTATCTCTTTTTTTATTTTCTTTATTAGAAAGGCTGAGGTTTCCTTTCAATTCACATAGCCACTAAGACTAATGACTCGTGCTAGCTCTTACACTCATCAATAAAAACCTTCAACTCCAGAACAGTTTCTCTATTTTCCTCCATTTTTTTCTAAGAAAATATTATTTGTTTAAAAAAACACACAATCTAGATCTAATAGTTTCACCATATATTTGTAATCATAAGATTTAAAAAAGGAGACATATGTAATACTTTTTTGCAATACTTTAAGCAATAAAACAATAAAAAAAGATTTAAGTCAATATTTGATACTTCTTATAGCATATTATATGAGAAGTAATGTATCAGTTAAATTATTTTTAGTTATGATGCATGGTAAGCTCTAGAGCTGTGAGCTAGCCATGAATCACATATATCTATTTAATTTTATATTAGCTAAAACTAAATAATTTAACAATTCATTTTCTTTATTGCATTTGCCATATTCCAAGTGTACAGTTGTCTCATGTAGCTAGTGGCTATCATATTAAAAATTGAAGATTGTAGAACATTCCTATCACCACAGAAAGTTTTACTGGATAGTACTGCTCAAGGATAAACACAACATAATAAATGAAGAAATTATAGTTAAAAGCCAATAAAAGATAATTTTAAAAAGGAACACTTAGAAATTCTCAATTAAATCAAGAAATGCCAAGGGAATTAACAGAATAAAACCAGTATCAATTGGTTATATGGAAATTCAGTAAAAAGTCAATGTGAAGGGGTTTCCATAACATAAGTTAGGTGTTTGTTAGATCAGTGATTTTATAACTTAATTTGATTGTTTACATTCGTGGTAATCACCAAAGTCCATGTCCACCTCAGTTCTGTGCATTTCACTGTGTGTATTTTATGATACCATAGTTTTAAAAATGAAAGTGTTTTCATCATTCCCTCCAGTTATGCTTCATTTCCCACCCTCCCTCATAGTCAAACTCCAAAAGTAACCATCTAATACAGTGGTTCTCAACCTCCCTAATGGCGCGACCCTTTAATACAGTTCCTCATGTTGTGGTGACCCCCAACCATAAAATTATTTTCGTTGCTACTTCATAACTGTAATTTTGCTACGGTTATGAATCATAATGTAAATATCTGATATGCAGAATGTATTTTCATTGTTACAAATTGAACATAATTAAAGCATAGTGATTAATCACAAAAACAATATGTAATTATAGATGTGTTTTCCGATGGACCCCAAAGGGTCTCGACCCACAGGTTGAGAACCACTGATCTAATAAATGTCATATCCACCACCTCTCATAAGGAGAGAAATACACTGAGCTGTCAAACTGCCCAATAATTTCATATTACCAAGTCCCTATCTCACTTGAGCCTTCATTGGTGTTCTTCACAGTTGACCTATTGGTCTTTTTCCCCCCTGACATGCTTTCACTCTAGCTGACCTGACACCACACATACCCTCTCTCCCCAAAACACACACACTCTTTCTCCAGCCATTCCTTCTCTGGTTACTTTTGTTTTTTCTCACATTTATCTCTGTTTTTCAAAATTTGTCCTCATTGTCAATACTGTACTTCCTTTAATCCCGGTATTCTATTTAGATTACCTCCTCTATTTAAAAATAATCTTATAAACATGATATTGACTTGCACTTCCATTCTAGATATTTAGAGTCACTGATCCTATTGATTAAATTGGCATGTTTGGATATCAAACTGATATCTCAATATTTTAACATATTTAAAAATGAATACTTGAGTCTCTCCTGAAGGGACCTTCTCCCAAACTACATTATTTCTCTAAATATGTCCTATCCACAGTTACTCAAGTGAGACAATCAGAAGTCATCCTTGGTTTCTCCATTAATTTACTCATGTTTATTTTACCCAGTGTTCTTAATCATGGATAGATACTAGATAAGTAGATAGATTGATAGATAGGTAATTGAAAGAGAACAAAGACATATGTATATTTATGCATATTTATACATAGGTCATAGTTTATACCAAGTATTATTTATAGATGGTAAAGCTATATTCTAATAAAACATGAAAATATAATTTTAATAACATTACATATTCACTATGTTTTATTTACCTTAAAGGTAATTCAATGTGATATATTTTAAATATTAAATTGACATTATAAGGTACCATCAAGCACTAACCATAATCAACAAAGTCAGAATGTAGTATCACTACTTAGATTTTTAGAAGAAAAATGAAAATAAATATACATAAATATACAGATACATGTGTGCCTTCATATTCTCAGCCCAGAGCTGTCTTTATAAACTCATCTATTCTGGATTAATGTAATGATCAGCTTCTGTTTTCTTAACAAATGCAATATGCCATGCAATCTAGCATGCTCATAGCTCTTGACAACTAGAAGCCATTTCAGATGAAAGTAAAACTTTAAAATATTGTGGTGATATGTGAAGCTAGATAATTTCTGCTCAATAATGCAGAAAATAATGTCTATCACCAGCATAAATTATTGACTAACACCTGAAGCACATTTATTCACCCTCTAATTTATTAGTACAGTTTGCACTTTATGCCATGGTTAAATAGCATTAAGAAAATTACTAGGTTCCAAAACATAAAAATAGATTTAATTTACACCTGTGTTCCATGCCCCGTATGTTTGCTTTTATTTAGTGTGGTCGAGATCACAGAGCAATGCAATTTACTGTAGCAGAAATTTTTATGGATTCAAATTACATCGGAAAAAAAAGTTGTTTTTCTGAAATTTAATTAAAGGTTTATAAAAAGGAGATGAAATCAAGGCCTGTTTTGTTTGATATATATTTTGGTTGCATTTGCCAGAAAAATAGTTACTGTTTCTCACATGAGTAGCAAGAAAAATAAATGATGAAACCAAAATATATTGAAATTGCAAAACCATTATATGTAAAATAAAGTCAGACTATGTAGTTAAGAAAACTTTGAGCTCTTTTATATCTGTATAAAATATATAAATTTGCCAGAATAAATATTACCAATTTCTAGTTTTATTTTTCAATTGCGCTATTATTAATTAATGAAAACATTTAACACATTTAACTACTCTTACTAATACTTTCATATTCATACTTTTATATTTTCATGAAATACTTTACAATAATGATTTTATTTCAATGCTTCCTTTGAGAATTGTGATATTACCTGCAGATATTTTCCCTTTTTTTCTCCATTATAGAATCACTTAAATGAGATAAGATCACACAAACTAATTACTTTGTGGATACAGAAAATCAAGGTGTCTATCTAGCAAACAGTTATAAAAAATACATTAAATTAAAATGATTATTAGGTCAAAGGGAAAAATGAATTAGAAAATCGAATGGTTGCTTCCTGCATGCCCTGCAAGGGGCTGGGGAGCAAACCTGCAACTGAGGTATGTGCCCTTGACCAGAATTGAACCTGTAACCCTTCAGTTCAAGGGCTGGTGCTCTAACCACTGAGAAAAACCGGCCAGAGCTTGACATCCATTATGAATTGGTCTGTTTACCCACCTGGCTGATCTGGGATGCAATGGGTGCTGGTGGAAAGTGTCACTATGGAGCCTTGATCAGTCTCAACAAGGAGAAAACATCTTTGAATCACAGTGAAGATTAAGTGACACTCTAGAAAAGAAGCTCCATTGTGATCCTGCCACCCATGGAGGGAGTCTCATCTTAACTCCCTCAAAATACACGATAACCAGAGATACACAGTGTACAGTGCACCTGTGAACCAACCACCACGCTCTGGGAGCTCCAAGGTTGCCCTGGAGAGATTCCTGCCCCTTTGGAATGAAATGATTGCTCCTGATGTATTAAGTGGCAAAACTATTCTGATACCTATTCATGAAAATAAATTTAATAAAGCTGGCATAATATCCTTGAAGACAATGTCAGAGCAGAGCAAAAGAAACTGCTTTCAAATTTAATAAACGTAACTCTTTGTTATGTTATTATCTCTATGAGTATCATACAAAAGTTGAAACCTGGCTGAGCCAATCTGTGTGTTTGCACCAACTTGAAATGTACTTGTGAAAGATGATCCCAATTCCTGTGAATACTAGATTACAGCTGTGTTGTTGCTTTTGCACCTGCTGGCCTAGAATTCCATCGCTGTGAGATCTGCAGGTTTTGGTTAATACTACACAAATGTTAATTTAGGAAAAAAAGAGAATTACATAAAAATACATTTTATATAATATGTAAGGTTATAATTTTGTAAATTATACAATTTATTAAATATATAAACTATATATATAAAAGCCTACGCGACCGTCTGACCGTTCGACCAGTAGCTATGATGTGCAATGACCACCAGGGGGCAAACATTCAATGCACAGGCATGGAAACATAGAACAGACTGATGAATCTCAGAGGGAAGTGGGGAGGGGGAGGGCAGGAAGAGATTAACCAAAGATCTTATATGTATACTAGAGGCCCAGTGCACAGATTCATGCACCGGTGGGGTCCCTCAGCCTGGCCTGCAGAGATCGGACCAGTTTTACCTGTGCACAAATCCATGCACCAGGCCTCTAGCATACATATATAATTTTAAGGGTTTTTTTTTAACCTCCCTGCATAGCAACAACCTGAGAAACAAAGCCTAATCAGAATTTCTGAATTTTTTATTGACAGCCCCAAATGGAGTATCTTCAGCCCCTCAGCCATTAGTTTTGAATCAATCTTTAAGGTGCCTTGATATAAATGAAAGTTTTGAATGATAGTGAATGTTGATATTTTAATAATTTTTACAAAAATAAGTAAAAGAGTAAAGTGATCATATGTGGTCTTTGAGTCCTCTGGCCTTTGGTGTTTGCTTTCCCCACTGCTCCTGGTTTCAAACAAGTGAAGTTGAGGCTACATGTCAGATTATTGCCCAGGAGCAGGGAGGAGAGATTGAAAACCATTGAGAAAAGAGCAAAGAAAGTTAGCATTTCCCAGAGGAAACACATTATGGTAAGAGGTGCTCTTATTTTTCACCTGTGCTGTGTGTTTTGAAGTCATTAAAGTATCTGTAGTTTGGATATTTATTTAAAATGAAAATAAGAAATGTTGAGGAAAGAAACATAGATAAAAGGGATCTAAACAATGTACTTTTGAGAACTTTTTATCTGTCATTTAGCCAAAAATCATATTGAAATTTAATCACTCTTAGTAATGAAAATATTTTACTCTATTTCATTTATCTATTGATACCCAAAGCATATATATACTTACTGGAGGCCTGGTGCATGAAATTCGTGCACAGGTAGGGTCCCTAGGCCTGGCCGGTCATCAAGGCCAATCAAGGCCTTCAGGCTACTGGCTGGTGCCTCCCTTCCCAGGCTGCCAGCTGCTGACTGGGACCTTCCTTTGTTCCACACCACCCCCTGATGGTCAGTGAATGTCATAGCAGGTGATTGAACTCCCAGTCTCCCAGTCGAACTCCCAAGGGGACAATTTGCATATTAAGCTTTTATATATATAGATTTTATTTGCTACTTACAATATGATCAGCAGAATGACTGCGTTGTTATTACCATGGAGTTTGAATGAAGAATCTTTGCCTCCTCACCCTACATACTGGATCAGAATTTGTTTTTTAACAGGATTCCATGTTGTTCATATACACATTAAAATTTGAGAAATACTTCCTGGAGTACCTTGAGGGTTCTGTAATTGTATAAATGTAAAGTTTAACTCTAAACTAAACGATATAGTTTTTATATCTTTGCTTTCATAAGTTACATGGGTTATGTGTTACCTATAAAACTAAACAAAAATATAGCTGTGCCACATTATTGGGGACACAGTTATTCATTGGTATATTTATCAATTATAAGTCCAATTTAAATTATTTTAATAATAAAAACTAAACATATTTTTTGTAACCAATTATAATCTTGGTATATGTCCCTGGCTTTAATTCATTTATATGTCAATATATATTATGTTATAATATATATATAGTATAGAAGAAAAATAATCATGGCTAATATATAATTAAATAGTTGATGTAAAACATTTGTTGCTGTAAGAGGGGAAAAATATGTGGTTATTGCTTTAAGAGTCATTTTTCATCAAGTTATTCTGACTCATTTGTCCTTGGTATCTTTACCCATGTTGACCACAGGAATAAGTCAAACTTCACTCTGGCAAGGTGAATGATTTATTGTTTCCATCCTGAAATTTAATACCTGAAAGTGATTGCATTGTCACAATAAACCATTCTCAGACCATCCCTCTCATCGAATGCCATATACTGAGTGTTTATTTTACAACAAAAGCCATTTAAAGTTTTGACTCAACTAATAATAGTTCTCTGAAACAGTGAATCCAGCGAGAACTCTCTTCAGTTTTTATAATGGAAACTATTAAGATTTGAGGGAAGGCCCTTATTTTAAAGCACACTTTCTACTATTGATACCATATAGCTATTATTATTTCAGTGACTGCAATGCAAATACACAAAATGTTGGTCTTATTCTCTCATCCCCTACTCTCAGTGGAAAAGAGTAAGTCCTCAAAGGTGATCTATTGGAGTAGAACAGTGATCCTTCCCCCCAGGAATATGATTTATCCAGGTACTTTCTCCCTAATTGAACATTCTTAGATAAATAGGGGTCTAACATTGTGAAAAAAGAAAGCAGGGAAGTTCAAAAACACACTCTTTAGTATTCTTCTATAACATTTCTTCCAGAAAATACACTTCAGAAAATATACAGCTCCCTATTATGTTAATAAAGGTCTTTTTAAAATATATATATTTTTTCTTTTTTATTAAAAATTAAATATATTGGGATTATATTAGTTAATAAAACTATATAGTTTCCAAGTGTACAATTTTATGATATACCGTATCATCTTGCATTGTGTGCCCATCTCCCAATAACAGTATGGTGGTTACCAGAAGGAAGAGGAATGGGATTGGTAGTGAAGAGGGTCAAATATATTGGGATGAAAGGTCTTTTTTTAAATGATAAAACAGTCACTACCACCCATCATAGCTATTATCTTTCTTGTTTTAAACATATTTTTATTGATTTCAGAGAAGAAGAGAGAGGGGGAGAGACATAGAAACATCAGTGATGAGAGAGAATCATTGATTGGCTGCCTCCTGCACGCCCAGACTGGGGATCACACACACGACCTGGGCATATGCCCTGACCGGGAATTGAACCATGACATCCTGGTTCATAGGTTGATGCTCAACCACTGGGCTACTGTCTTTCTTTACTTCGATTTTTATCAATTTCAACCATACTGTTAGCAATAAACTTAATCAGTCGTTTGTCAATTTAAATATTTTTAAGAAGTCACATTAGTTCTCAAAAACTTTCTTAATCTCTTTTTTAATTGACAGGTTTTTTTAAAAAATTAGAAATTATTACAACAACACTTAAGCTTCATTCATTTGGCAAAAGCAAATTAGCAGGTGGAGAGAATGTGGAGTGGAGTGGAAATATCTGGCACTAGCACCCACCTCCCGCCGAGGGCTCTGAGAATGGGCTGGTCCCTAAAGCTGCACCCCATTCATTTCAGTCCACAGAACATGCCAAGGGAAAGAATTCCCCTCATCTCCTTATCGAATCTGTCTCTTTTTGTTACTGTAAATAAAGGATCCATGCTACTATTTAAGTCCAAACTCTTCTCATGTGCCGTTGACACCATCCACTAGTTGCTTCTCAAAGACCATCTTTATCACCTTTCAACATCATAGAAACATGTAGCACATTCCATTCAGCTACCATCTCTAGTTCTTTCCTTCTTTCCTAGAAAAACTTCAGGAAGGGGTCTATAATCAATGCTTTTTTTTAAATTTTAATTTTAATTTATTTATTTTTATTTATTTTTTTAATTTCTTTATTGGTTAAGGTATTACAAGTGTGTTCTCATACTCCCATTAACCCCCAACCTCCCCCCGCCCACTCATGCTCTCATCTCCCTGTTGTCCATGTCCATTGGTTTGGCTTATATGCATGCATACCAGTCCTTTGGTTGATCTCTTCCCCTTACCCCCACCCTCCTCTACTTTCCCTCTGGGGATTGATAATCTGATCGCTGTTTCTCTGTCTTTGTATCTGTCCCTGTTCATCAGTCTATGTTGCTCTCTATATTCCACAAATGAGTGAGATCATGTGGTATTTATCAATGCTTATATGGCCCCTTTTTATATCATCAAGCCAAAGTAAATCAGCCTTCCCTTATTATTCCAATAAATTCCCTGGTCATTGTCACAAATGACTTCCATATTTCAATGGCCACTTCTCTGTGTTCTACTTACCTGACCTAACAGTAACATAGCACAGTCCTCCTTTTTAAACAGCTTTCTTCTCTTATATATTATATCTCAGTATCATATGTTTTTCTCCATATCACTAGCCACACATTCTAAACCATCTTTCCTGCCTTCTCATCCATTATAAAATCTTACTTGTGTAAGCCTAAAGTTTTGGTCTTCAGCCTTAATATTTTGTTATATTTACTCTACTCCTATTTAATCTTATGTAGACATGATTTTGCACACAATCTGAATGTCAATGTGTCCCAAATGCATATCTCTAACTCTCAGTGAACATCAAATTCATCTTCCTTCACTCAGTATCTCAGCCATATTCCACACGACTTCACATAAGCATGTCCACATTAACGTTATGACTACCAATAAACTTTTGCATCTTCCAAAATTACTTATTTCACAATTTGGCACACTTTTCTTTAGTTGTTAAACCACAGAGATAGGAGTTATCATTCATTGCTCTTTTTTTCTTATTCCCTCCATCTAATCCATCAACAATGCCTGTATCTCAACCAAAAATATATCTTCATAATGTTAATTTTTTTCCTCTTCCCTAACATGTGCTCTTGAACAAACTAGCATTAATAATTGTCTAGGCTAAATGCTATCTTACTGACCATCTTTCTGACTTTCACATTATTCACATAGAAGTTGGAGACCATTTGAAAACCTAAGATACATTGTTTTGTTTTTCTACCAAGTCAAAATGATCTTTTATAATAAATTCAAATCCATTGATAATAAAATACAAACGATTTTAAGCGATGAGGCCAAACATGGCATAGCCCAAGACTTAACCTCTGAAAATGTCTCCCTGAGGTTCCTCTTCACAACTCTGAAACATGGCTCCCTGAACCACTCGGCTACATTGCTTTCTTTTCTGTTTCTCAGTTGCACTGAATTTATCTCTTTAGGGTCTTTATCCTGTCTTCTGCCCAAACATAATTCTGTTTAAGTAAGTAGTTCCTTCTAACCATTGTCTAAACGTCACCTTCTCCAATTGGCCTTCCCCGACCATGTTCCCTGACCATCCAACATAGGGCAGTGATAAGTTCTCTCTGCATCTCTTATTTGGGTCCAGGTACCATAGCAATTATAATAACTGGTACAATTATAATTATAATGACTCAATTGTTTCATTTGCACATTGTCTCTGTTAATAGATGATCATATCCAAGAAAAGAGTTATTTTTGGTTTGGTTTGTATGTGGTTATATCCCAAATACTCTTAAAAGACTCAGCGCATGCTTACTGAACCGTAAATATTAACTAAATAATTGAATAGGATACACTCAGTATGCAGGCCACAGGTGCTGTTATTCTGACCAGGTACTATGAGCAGCTATCCAACTCACAAGTAATCAAAATCAGATAAACCATTTTCTAATTGGTACATGCATTTTTCATGGCATCCATATTCAAGTGCTATTGCAAGTTGTTGTTTGTGTGTGTGTGTGTGTGTGTGTGTTTTCTGATGCAGATAGTTAGGTTCAAGTTCTACTCCCCTAACAGCGAGGAATTCAATCTCAATCTTTTCTATTTTGAGTTCTTGCCTAGAGATGTAGAAAAAAATATAAATAGAAAATGTGAGAGTTGTCTGGGACTTTACAATGGTCAATTTTACTCTCACCTCATTGCAGTTTTCTGACAAATATTGGCACTGAAAACTTTGGTAAGTATAGGAACAGTCTATTGCAAGAGTCCTGCCCCCAAAAAGTTCAGGTTCAAAAACAAAACTAGGTGGTGGAAAATTATCTTAATATTTCAATTGCACAAAAACCATTAGTAATTCCTAAATCAGTGTCCTAGTACCCAAACACCTAAGCTTAGCCATTTTTTTTTTTTGGTAAGAGAGAAGGAAGTAATAAACCCCTCACTATTTCATATTCTTACAGAAACAAGAAACAAATAGGGACATCTATATGAATCACCTAGTAATAATTATGTATTTTAAATGTCTGGATGTAACATCCAATCCAATTGAGGTTAAAAAGCGTAACATTTTATTTTAATTTTTAATGTATATTTATTGTTGAAAGTATTACAGATGTCCCTCCCCCTCCCTTTAACTGCCTTTGCCCTGAAACTGTATAACATTTGCACATAGTTAAAAATAGTTTAAAAATTCAAGTAATACAAAAGGGTTACAATTATACAATTACATCTCCTTTCTCTACTGTTTCTAACACATTTTCCTTGTGGTATTTTCTGTAACAGAATCTTCAGTGACCTTCTAGTACCATGGCCTGCAGGACAGTCTGAATTGCTCTGACAGCAGTTAAAGCCCCCCAGGGTCAGACTCCACCCAGCTCAGCCACTCCTGCCTGCATTTCTCCCCAGCAGCACTGCTCCAGCTGCTCTGGCCTTTACTGGGATAAGACCTCTGCTCTCCCTCCCTGTTCATTTCCTTGTCAGGACCCGACCCTCCTTTCCGGAGTCCATCCCTGTCTTCCTCTCCCTGCAGTGCTCTGCCCTCTCATGAATCCTAATTTTACAGACTGTCTTGCACCTTGGGCCTGTGGCCACATGTTGCACTGTATTGCTTAGTTACGGCTCACGTCCCTTTTTAACTCTAGTTAGACACTTAGCGATGTGGGATGGAATGGGCAGTGCTGGGTAGGAGGGGAACATTCATTTCTTCCTGCCTCCCATGTCCGTCCACTGTTTAAGGCATGAGTAACCTCTTTTCTTCAGACCTATCCACTGGTCTTTGATTCCTCTTTTCTGTTCATACCTCACTCTTTTTATCCTCTTTTTTTGTTTTCTTTTTTTTTGTTTTGTTGTTGTTTTTGAAAGTATTACAGTGGTCCCTTTTGTTTGTTTGGGGTTCTCCCCCCCCCATTGGTCCCCTCCACCCACACCCGCCCCTCCCAGGCCTTCACCACTCTATTATCTGTGCCCATATATGCATATAAGTTCCCCGGTTTAGTTTTGCCCATTCATAATCATCTTCTCACTTCTTATCCCTCATCATCAAAATGTTAATGTCAGTCTTTTGATATGTACGCTTACCAGTTTTATTTTTACAATTAATACATGACTGATGCAGCCGTAAGTGGTGAAAATGTGGCCTTGAGCTTTGTCTCCAAGTGCTTATTGACTGTGTGTGAACACGGGTTGTAAAATAGCCGGGCTTCATTGAGGCTGCTGCCACATCTTCCAAAAGGGCCAGTGACCCATGAAAAGCAGGTGAACAATGAATAGAGACCATCTGAGATATTGGGGACTGTTGCTAGTTATCACTCACACCAGCAACTATATCCTCTTCTAGCAAAACCCTTGAGAAGAGGAAAAAGATGATCCCTTTAAGCAGCTGAAGCAGACATCAGTAGAAATTTACATGGGTGCCGGGATCATGTGTGCCTAGAACCATAGCTGGTGCATGGCAGGCATGTAGGTAGTATTTGTCCAGCGAGTGAGAGTGTGAGCCAGCAAAGGAATAAATGAATATGAACAGGCATCTCCAGCAAATATAGAAATCTGAGCAATAGAAAAAAAAAGAGTAGAAAATGTGAAGTAAAAATTCACAGCATAAGACCATTTTAGAGGTATATGTGCCTTCGTGCCTGCGTGCCTGCATATGTGTGCACATAGGCACTAGAGGTTCCTCCATAAGATTGTCCTGTTCAGAACATTCCATGTGCTGTTTTTGTCGTATTTGTTTGTACTTGCTTTCATCTACTTAAATTTTACCTTTATTAGTTTTAATTTTTAGTTTATAATTTCTTTCAGAGGATTGCTGATAAAACTTATAAATTAATGATCATACATGCAGTTGGCTTTAAAATCTCAGAAAAATAAGCTTATTTATTTTAAATACTCTTAAAATTGGACATATAACACAAGAAGTCCGTAAATGATTTATATCTCTTGTCAACTTTTAATATTTACACTGTCTTAGTCATCTTGTGGACGTATGTATCTATATATAATTATTAAAAATATCTAAAAGAAATGATTCACCCTTTAGGATTAAAGTTCAGTGATGTTTCCTTAGTAATTAAATGAAGTACTAATAATTGTATTAATTACTTGGAGCGACTTATCAATTAAATGGAATAATTATCTTATAAATATGAAGCTTTTGGAGAAAGTAAAACAAATACTTTAGTTTAAACTATGTTCAAAGCCAAAACTAATGTAGACTTTTATTTATCTTTTAGTAATTTCCTTTCTATCTATTCAAAGAGACATGTATTATTTGTTATCTTAATGGCATCTTTGGAACACTGTGAATCACTGTCTATCCTTATTAAATCTTTTTTCACTTAGTGTTTTATCTAACTCAAAGAAATTGATGGGTATGATTAACAACTTAATAATGGCATTTTGTGGATTTATTAGATATAGTAAAGAGAGGTCAAGACTGTTTAGTAAGCTATAGAAACAAAGAGAAAAACCATCACAATTCAAAGATGAAGGGAGACCAAGGAAACATGATCTGCTTTATTAAATGCTAGAATGACAGAGATAAGTTACTAAAAAAATAAGCTCATATTTTATATGTACACTATTGATTCATGTCATTTTATTCTTAATAAAATAGTTAAATTACATATTCACAAATAAATTGTACAACATTTTTGGATTTACAAAATAACAAAAGTAGTACAGAGAATTCCTGTTTACCCCACACTCAGCTTCCCCTATTATTATCTTACTAGAGGCCCGATGCACAAAATTCGTGCAAAAGTAGGCCTTCCTTCCCTGGGCTTCCCTCTGGCCCAGCTTCATCCAGCAGGATGTCCAGTCTAATTAGCATATTACCCTTTTATTATTATAGATATAGAATGGTATATGTGTTAAAATTAACACACCAATATCAATTTAATTTTTAATTAAGGACTATACTTTGTTTTTATATTTTTATTTTTTCCTAACATCCTTTTTTTTTTATTTTAGGTCCTCTTAAGTATACTATAATACATTTTGCTGTGAACAGGTTTCTTTGGGCTTGCTGTGGGTGTGACAATTTCTCAGACATTCATTGTTTTTTATGACATTGACAGTTTGTTTTGTTTTGTTTTTTTAAATATATTTTTTATTGTTGATAATATTAAGGTATCTCCTGTTCCCCACCTCCTTTCCTCTGCTCCACCCAGCCTTATCCCGCAACCCAAGTCTTCACTACCCTATTGCCCATGTCCATGGGCTATGCATATCTACACTAACAAAAGACAAACATGCAAATTGACCATACCTTCGCTATGCCTTAAGCCACACCCACCAGCCAATCAGAGTGACTATATTCAAATTAACCCAACCAAGATGGTGGCTAGCAGCCACAGAGCTGGAGTGAGCAGGAGGCTTGGTTGCCCAGTGATGAAGGAAGCCAAGCTTCCAGTCTGCCGTGGCCGGCTCTGAGTTCCACTCAAGGCAACAAAGTTTCAATTATAGAAGATAAATAAACCCCAGATACCAGCTTTCAGCCGGCCGTGGCCACGGAGCTGGAGTGAGCAGGAGACTTGGGTTGCCCCTGGCGATGGAGGAAGCCAAGCTTCCTGCCCACCCTGTCTGGCTCTGAGCTCCACACAAAGCTACAAAGTTTCAATTATAAAAGATAAATAAATCCCAGAATAAAAAAGAAAAGAAAGAAAAAAAGGAGAGGCTGGGAGCTTCTGTTGCCAGGGGGCTTGGCCAGCCTGAAAACGGCCCTCAGCCCCTCACCAAGACTGGCCAGGCACCCCAGTGGGGACCCTCACCCTGAAGGGGGTGTGACCAGCTACAAACAGCCATCAGCCCCTCACCCAGGCTGGCCAGGCACCCCAGTGGGGACCCTCACCCTGAAGGGGGTGTGACCAGCCTGCAAACACCCATCAGCCCCTCACCCAGGCTGGCCAGGCACCCCAGCGGGACCCCCACCCTGATATGGAACACCCTTCAGGGCAAACCAGCCGGCCCCCATCCGTGCACCAGGCCTCTATCCTATATAATAAAAGGGTAATATGCAAATTGACCGTAACAGCAGAGTGACTGGGAATGACTGGTCACTATAACACACACTGACCACCAGGGGGGGCAGATGCTCAGTACAGGAGCTGTCCCCTGGTGGTCAGTGAACTCCTGCAGGGGGAGCTCTGCTGAGCCACAAGCCAGGCTGATGGCTGCCAGCACAGCAGTGGTGGCGGAGCCTCTCCCACTCCTCAGCAGCACTAAGGATGTCCAACTGCAGCTTAGGTTTGCTCCCTGCTGGCAAGTGGACATCTCCCGAAAGCTGCAGCTGCCAGAGGATGTCTGACTGCCAGCTTAG
>NW_005871417.1:384430-391453 GCF_000147115.1 Myotis lucifugus | reverse complement strand
GGCGATAGGGGTTGGGAGCTCCCCTTTCAGCACAGAGCAGGGCCATCAGGGGTTGGAACTCCCCCTTTCACCACCAGACAGGGGCCATCAAGGGGTGAGGAGTTCCCCCTGTCACTCACAAGTAGGGTCGATAAGGGAGTTGGGGCACCGCCCCTTCACCCACAGAGCAGGGCCATCAGGGGTTTGGGCACCGCCACTGTCACCTCAGGGCAGGGCCGATGGGGAGGTATGGCTCTCCCATCACACACAAACAGGCCCGTGGGGGGGGGAGGGGTGTTGGGCGCCGCCTCTATCACCACAGAGCAGGGCTGATCAGGGGGTTGGGGCACTGCACACTGTCACACACAGAGCAGGGCCAATCAGGGGGTTGGGGCGCCGCACCCTGTCACACACAGAGGCGCAAGGCGATCAGGGGTGGGGTACCTCCCTGTCATGACAGAGCAGGGCTGATCAGGGGGTTGGGGCACCTTGCCCTGTCATGAACAGAGCAGGGCGGATAGGGAGGTTGTGGCCCCACCCCTGTCACACACAGAGCCGCAGGACGATCAGGGGGTTTGGGCGCTGCCCCCCGTCACACTAATTCCGGTGCCGGGAGGCCTTGCGGCTCCGCTGATCCTGGTGCTGGGAGGCATATTACCCTTTTACTATATAGAATAGAGGCCTGGTGCCGGCTGGTTTACCCTGAAGGGTGTCCTGGATCAGGGTGGGGGTCCCCACTGGGGTGCCTGGCCAGTCTGGCTGAGGGGCTGAGGGCCGTTTTCAGGCTGGCGGGTGACTGAAGCTCCCAACCACTCCTTTTTTTCTTTTTTTTTATTCTGGGCCAGCTTTAGCTCTGAGGCCTCGGCTGCTGAAAGCAGGTTTCTGGCCTTTGTTTACCTTCTGTATTTGATACAATGTTGCGGTCTGGCTGGCTGAAGCCTGGCTGACTAACGCAGGTTTCTGGGGTTTTGTTTAGCTTCTATATTTGCAACATAGTTGCTTAGAGTTGCAGCTGAGAGGCTGGCAAGTCAGGCGGGGAATGTTGGAGTCTGCCGTCACTGGAGCAAGCAAGCCTCCCTGTTCGCTTCAGTGCATGGCTGCCGGCCACCATCTTGGCTGGCAGTTAATTTGCATATCGCTCTGATTAGCCAATGAGAAGGGTAGCGGATGTATGGCTAATTACCATGTTTCTCTTTTATTAGATAGGATTCCATGATTTATTCATTAATTTATTTTTTAATACAGACTCATTTTAAATTATTTTAAACCCCTAGTCAGGATCATTCTAACATCCTTGTCATGTGTGATGCTGATGCTTGCTCTGTCTCTTCAAATTGTGTTTGTTTTTTGTTTTTGCCATTTGGGATGACTTGCAATTTTTTCTTGATAGATGGACATGGTGTACTAGGTCAAAGGAAGTGCTGTTAGTTGACCTTGGCAATGTGATGCTGAGGTGGGCAGAGTGGTCAAGATTCCACAGTCCTATGACAGGTCTCAGCCTTAGTGAGCCTAGGCCTCTGGACCATGAACTTCACAAGTGTCCCCTCCCCTGCCTTACATAAGGCAAGATAAGACACAATGGCTAGAGTGGGCTGAAGTTAGGTGTTTTCCTTCCTGAGTCAGTTAGCTCTAATAATACCCCAGGAGATAGACTCTGGTTGACTAATCTTCACTGAGGGGTAGGCCTTAAGAACTGAGGACTCTGGGCATTTAACAATGGTTTCTTTTCTCCTCTTCTGTATGGAAATAAGAGGATTTTTCTCTGATATTTATTATGGATGCCAGGTTGAGCTCCTGAAAGAAAATCTCACAATTTTATGGGACAACCTCCATAACTGGGTCCCCTCGGGATTTTTAGCTCTCAGACTTGTCGACACCGAGCCTCCAGAGATTCATAAATTCCAGTTCTGTTCTTTCTCCCCCAGCACTGGTTCCCCAGGCAATTTCCCATTTTGAGTCTCTTTTCCGGTAAGCCATGATTCCCTGTATTGGCCTGTTTGTCTCTCCAATCTTGGCAGGGGAGGTTTGCCCTGTGTCCTCCCGTCTCTTACTGATCCAAGAAAAGTTTTGGTTTTGACATCTGTTCAGTTTTTTTTTCTTTTCTTTTCTTGTTCTTAGGATGAAGTAGCAACTTCCAAGCTCCTTACATACAGTGCTAAAAATGAAAGTCCCCTAAATTATTTTATACATTTGGTTTGTTAACCTACAAAATAAAAGACCAAAGTGAGAAGCAATAAACATTTATTTGAAATAAAAAAGAATTGCAATTCTGGGAAGCACTGATATAGGCAAAAACCCAGAGTGTACCAATTAGGAGGTAAAGGCAAAGGGTATTGATGAGAAAGGGAAGTAAAATAATTTCATGAATAGAAAGAACGAATTTATATTTTGTGATAATAAGCCAAGGAAGGAATTTCTATAGGTGCTAATGAGCTAAATTATACTATATGTGGTGGTGGCTAATTCTAAAGAATGCTTTTAATTTTCAGTCCTATACTCAGGATGTCTGCTGGATGTCTGCTTTACTGTTAGCTTTGCAAACAATAGTTTGGAACAAAATGTTGCTTTGGCCCATTCCAAAGGTTATTTTTCCCAGTTCAAACATCCCAAAATTTTGAGGCATAAGACCAAGCCAATTCCTCTGGGATTGCAGCTTCTACTCTAATTTGAAGTGTCTCTATTTATATTATTTTTCACAGGTTATGATTCAATAAACTTTATTTTGAAGCCATCTAGGGAGCCAGCTATGTCTATATTAAGCTAAAATGAGTTCAATATGAGTTGATGTCTCCAACTTTAATCCATTAAGACATGGGCCATTTTAGCTTCTTATTCTTGTTTTCGGGAAACTCCCATTCCAACAGTGAGAATCCTGGCCCCATCCACCAGCAGTTTACTTAATTGTTAAATTCCAGCATATGTATATAGTATATTTAGAATAGGTGCCCTATCTGCAGAATAGTCACCCATGGGAGACAACCCTATTCAGTGTTTATGAGCAGTTCCATTGCCTTTAGTCTCACAGATGCCATTTATCTCCAAAGTTGGTTAAATTGTCACTTTACTGCCCTACTGAAGTTGTTTTACTCATTTGAAATTTTAGATTATTTTGTCACACTCTGTCTTGGTATCTCTTATCTCTAAGTAAATTTTGAAAAAATTATATTCAGGCCCTGGACAGGTAGCTGAATTAGTTAGAGAATCGTCCATTACAGGTTTGCGGGTTCTATCCCAGGTCAGGGCACATACAGAAGGAACAAATGAATGCATAAATAAGTGAAACAAAAACTGGATATTTCCCTCTCTCTCTCCCTTCCTCTGAAAATAAATTCAAAAAATGTATATTATTCATTAAGGTTCCTCTTTGGACTGTAGTTTCTCCAGGTTTTTACAAATGCTTACTGTGCTGAATCCATGGTTGTAATATCGTGCTGAATAGTTTCTTTGCCCTAAAAGAATTTCCCATTCTTCAACGATTCATCTCATCTCTTCTGAATTTGAAGAAACTACTGGTCTGATATGAACATAATTGAAATTATGCATAAAATTTGTGCACTCGGGGGGGGGGGTGGTCCCTCAGCCTGGCCTGTGCCCTCTTGCAGTCTGGGAGCCCTCGGAGGATGTCCAACTGACAGCCTAAGCCACAGTCAGACATCCTTAGCACCACCACTGTGTTCGCCAGCTGTGAGCCCACTTCTGGCTGAGTGGGGCGGGGGAGAGGGCGGGGGGGGGGGGCAAGGAGAAGGGGAGAGGGAAGGAGCACCGCTCAACCAGAAGCCGGGCTCACTGCTCCTTAGTGCTGTCCCCACCCCATGCCCACTGGTCAGGGGGGGCAGATTGGGGGCCAGGCCGGCCAGGTGAGGGGCCTTGGAATGTTGAGGCTCCATGATCGCACCCCATCCCACCTCTGCAGAGGCTCTGGGGCCGCGCCACCCCCTCTCCCGCCACCTCTGCAGAAGGTGCAGTGCCAAGACCAGGACCACGCAGCCCCCTCTCCTGCCACCTCTGTGGAAGGGGGCGCTCTGGGACCACCATGGCTGGCCTGGTGGTGCAGGCTCACTGGCCCCACCCCCCGCCCACTGGTCCTTTGGCCAGGTCAGTCTGCCTTCCGGTCTAATTAGCATATTAGCTCTTTATTATATAGCCTATTAGCTCTATATTATATATATATATTTTTTTCCAGCTATTTCAGACTGACTTTTCTCACTTAGCAATATGCATTTAAGATTCATCCAGGTATTTTTATGATTTGATATCATATTACTTTTATCACTAAATAATTTTCTACTGTATGAATGAACTACAGTTTGTAAATCACTAACATATTGAGGCATATCTTAGTTGCTTCCAGTTTTGGGTCATTATGAATAAGCTGCTACAAATATCTGCATGCAGGTGTTTGTCAACATAAGCATTCAACTCACTTGGGTAAATACCTCTGAACCGTATTACTGGATTGTATAGTAAAATATATATAATCTGGTAAGAAATTGCCTAAACTGCGTTCCAATGTGGCTTTACCATTTTGCATTCCATCTTGCAATTAATGAGAGTTTCTGTTTCTCTGTGTCATTGTCAGGATTATAGTCAGCCTTTGGATTTTAGTCATTTTTAATAGGTGTGTAAAAGAATCTCATTGTGGTTCAAATTGTTATTTGTCTAGTGATAAGCGAGATTGAGCATCTTTGTGATTTTTATTTTTGATGATTTTAATTCAGATCTTTTTCATTCTTTTACTTGTTTGTTTTCTTAATGTTGAATTTAATTGCAATCATATTTTTAAAACAAAGCTTTTTTCCAGATATGTAAATATTGTCTCTCTGTTTGTTAGCTTCTCTATTTTTTATCCTCTTACTAGTATCCTTTGCTGAGACACTTTAAATTTTAATAAAGACAAACATCAGTTTTTCTTCTTTGTTGAATCATGCTATTGGTATTGTATTTAAAAATTCATCACCAAGTTAAAAGTCAATTCTGTTATGTTTACTGAAGAAATTTTATATTTATGCCTATGAGCCATTTTGAGTTAATTTTTATGAAACCTATAAGGTCTATGTCTAAGTTCCTTTTTTATTTTTTTACTAGAGGCCTGGTGCATGAATTTGTGCACAGGTGGGGTCCTGTTGGCCACCTGGGGTGGGGAGGGCAATCTGGACAGGGTTGGCTGCGGGGAGGGGTTGTGGGCAGTTGGCGGGCTGGCTCCACACCCGAGTGGGATGGGGAGGGGGGCGCTGATCAGAGGTGGGGCCGGCCAGAGGGAGGGGCTGCAGGCAGTTGGCCACCAGCCCTGCCTCTGATTGGGATGATGAACTCCTTTAGCTTTTTCTTGTCTGTGAAGCTCTTTATCTGGCTTTTAATTCTAAATGAGCTTTGCTGGGTAGAGAAGGGCATGGCAACAAATATTCAAAGTGACAAAGAGCAAGGACCTGCAGCCAGGGTGACCTTCCTCTTGAAAGGACGTGGCTGCTCCAGGGACCCAGGGTTCAGTCTCCCTGAAACCTGTGTCAGTCTTTGCATCAGGCGAGTGGAATCGCTGAGGCCTATTTGAGAGTCATTAAGTCTGGGAACGTGATCTCAGAACAGTTAAAAACATGTTCCTGAAGGGATGTTATGGGCTCTCTCTCATCAAAAAGCCCACGTGTGTCTGTGCTACACCAACAGGGTTGCTTTAACACTGAAGCCTTCATCTGCAAGCCCACCCACCTCCAGGAGCTGGCAGGAGGTTGAAAGTGGCCCCATAGAGGAGTCCAGTGCCAGGCAACCTGGCAGGTGTCAGTGGCTCAGCCGTCTGAGCCCTGGGCATGGGGAGATGGGCTCTGACATCACCACCATGCAGAGGATTTGACAGCAGTGGCAGCAGCTTCAGAACTTGTTGCTATTTTGTTTTATTTTTATCTCCTTTTCCCTTTAAAACTCTCTAGGTTGCATGTGTTTGAGAGAGGAGCAGCCTTTGCAGGCTCCTTGGCAGAGAGCATGCCTTCAATCTGGGTTCACATGCAATTGGACAGAGTCCTTTTTAGAAACACGTGTGGGTCTTGCATTATATGCACCATTACAGGTAAAGAGGGTTTTAGATTCTGGTACGTAAATATGTTTCCTGCTTATCCACAAGGTCAGGAGGCTGAGAGCAGCCACAGGCACAGACACAGTTCTTCACTCACTCACAGGCCTCTGTCCAAGGGTGTGATGCAGGCGCTTTGCACATGGAGAGGGGCAGTGAGCAGGGTGGGGCAGCAAACGCAGAACATGGTCATCTGTGGCCCTGCTTTTCCCAGTCCTTCTGTCTCAGTCCTGATCTTCCCGCTCCAGGTCTGTAGCATCTTCCTATTGAGTGGATTCAGGCGTCTACAGGACATGATGTTTATCACATGCTGTTTCTCCGTGTAGGTGGTCAGTACAGGGTGGGGTGGGGTCCTGAATCAGGCTTCCTTTAGCATTGTGGTGGGGGGGGATAGCATAAAGGTGAGAACACAACCGGTGTGGACTCCTCGCTGAGCGCCTTCTGTATACCTTCTGTATACCTGGTGGGCATCTCCCCTCATAAGGGGTGCCAACAGCTTAGTTGCATGTTCCCTGTGTCTGTGACCAGCAGATGGGGAGGGCCCCATCAGGGGCGGGGCTAGCCAGGGGAGAGGCAGCAGGAGGTTGGAGGGGGCCGATCGGGCCTGGATCAGGCTGGTTGGCTGCCACAGTGAGTGTCATAGTGACCGGTCATAATGGTCATTCTGGTTGTTCTGCCATAATGGTTGCTGGGCCTTTATATCGATATAGATATAGATATAGATATAGATAGATATAGATGTAGGTATAGGTATAAATATATAGGTATAGATATAGATAGATGTAGGTATAGGTATAAATATAGATATAGGTATAGGTATAGATATAGGTATAGGTATAGGTTTAGGTATAGGTATTGGGTATAGGTATAGATATATAGTTATATAGATTTTTTTTATATAGATGTCCAATTTTTCCAGCACCTTTGATTTAAAAGGCTATTATTTCTCATTTACTCACTTTTATTCCTTTCAAAAAAACAGT
>NW_005871417.1:382550-384330 GCF_000147115.1 Myotis lucifugus | reverse complement strand
TTTGTTAGTAGCCACAAAATAGCCTACTGGGATTTTGTATAGGATTTTAGTTAATACACTAGAGGCCTGGTGCGCAAAATTCATGCACTTGGAGGGGGGGAGTTCCTCAGCCCAACCTGCATCCTCTTGCAGTCTGGGAGCCCTCAGAGGATGTCCGACTGATGACAGGGAGCGGGCCTAAGACAACAGTCAGACATCCTTAGCACTGCTCCCGCCACCGCCACTGCGCGCGCCAGCCATGAACCTGGCTTCTGGCTGAGCGGTGCTCCTCCTGTGGGAGCACATTGACCACCAGGGAGCAGCTCCTGCATTGAGCGTCTGCTCTGTGGTGGTCAGTGTGCATCATAGCGACTGGTTTTTCTGCTGTTATTATATAAGATAAGTCAAACTGAGAAGAGCAAACACCTTAATAATTTTTTTAAATGACCAAAAGATCTGAACAGATCTGAAAAGATATGAATTGTGGAAATAAATGAACACAGCAAGAAACAAGATACATAATTAATGTGCAAAAACCAATTGACTTCCTATATATTAGAAATGAACAATTGAAATTTAAACTTAAAAAAAACAACACTCTACAATTTGCAAACACAGCCCCAATATGAAATAATTTGGCATAAACCTAACAAAATTATATAGGAGGTATTTGCAGAAAAACACAAAACAAAAAAATAAAAAATGATCTGAGTAAATGAAAAGATATTTTATGTTCATGAACTGAAAGACATAATACTTAACAATATTTTGGCTATGTTGGTTTTCTGTGTGTTTTTCTGTTTTCAATTTCACTAATTCTAATTTTGTTTTTGCTTTCTTTAGACTTCAGTCACTCTTTTTTCTCTAGCTTCCTATTTAATTTAATGGAAGTGTTATGCACATGTCAATTAGATCAAGTTGATTGATAGCGCAATTCAGGCCAAGTATATCCTTAATGATTTTCTCTGTCCTTAATTTATCAATTATTAACAGAAGACTGTTGATGTCCTCACCTAAAGTAGTGAATTTTAAACACCTACTTTCAGTTCTATCAGCTTTGCTCCATATATTTGAATACCTAGTTGTTGGTACAAACACATTTAGGATTGTTATAAATTCTTGAGAATTAACCTCTTTATCATTTCATATTACTTTTCTGTATCCCTGTTAATTTTCCTAGTTTGGAAGTCTGATTTGTTTGAAATTAGTATGGTTAACCCAGATTTTATTTGATGCTTCATCTTTTTACTGTTAACCTATCTGGATCTAAATGTACAATGGGTTTTTATAAACAAGTTAGGCCTTCTTATTTTATATAGTTTGACAGTCTTTGTCTTGCTCTGGTATATTTAGACCATTCCTACTTAACATGATTATTTATATATTTGGATTAGTATTGACCAATTTGTAAATATATTCTGTTTGTTGCCAAAGACTTATTTTTCTTTTTTCTCAGGTTATAATTTTGCTTTCAGGTTTTATTTTACTCCTTGTATAGTTCAGGAAATGTATGATGGAGTATTCCAAATTCATCCCTCCCATCTGTTATTATATTGCTAAAATTCATTGTACTCACCCATACACTACAATCAACCAATACATTGTTACTGTTATTTAAATAAAGTTATTCTTTAGGTAAATTAAAAATAACACAAAGTTTATTTTCCCTTTAAGTATTCTTTTCCAGTACTCTTCCTTTATTTAGATACAAATTTTGGAAAGCTAGCTGTTCCTTCTGCCTAAAGAAAAGCATGAATATGTCTATAGGTTTTTTCTGCTGCAATAATTCCATTAGTTTGGT